>NC_091202.1:2562844-2737152 GCF_040958095.1 Procambarus clarkii | reverse complement strand
TAATCAATTATGTGTTTGCATCGTTTTTATCGTATATTTAATGAATTAATAGCAATAAACTGAAAATTCACACAAACGTGGAAAAACAGCAAAATATTGCCTAATTCGATGATATTTTGTTTATATCACATAAAGGAAAAGGGATGATAAACGTCAAATATTGCTAAATTCGATGATTTTTAGTACGAAACAAAATGCAAGAAAACTTGATTAAAATGCAATATTATGCGAAAATCTGAGATATGAAAGCCAAATCACATATCGTGATACTACATGAAATAGTATCGAAATATTGGTAAAAATGAATATATTTACGTATTATCAAACTACATGAAAAACGTGAAAAAAGTCATTATTATACCAAATTTGAGGATTTTGACTTCGAAACATAGAGCAACGTTTCGTATTTTTTAGACCCTAGAAAAGACGTATAAAGATGTTGCTTCCAATACAAATTATAAAAATCAATGTGTTTTCATTAGAAATAACTAAAATGTTCCTGATTTTCGGTTTATATTACCGATGGAAGATGTACACGTAAAACCGTTCTAATCCGGCTGAAACGTCGATATATGCAATAAAAACAGAACTTCTCCCCTTACCGATGGAAGGGGAGAAGTTCTTCCATTACCGATGGAAGATGTACACGTAAAACCCTAATCCGGCTGAAACGTCGATATATGCAATAAAAACAGAACTTCTCCCCTATTCAATATCTTACTCAGTATTTTAACGAGAAACAAATATTTGATTGAAAATGAAGTATTTAAGGTTATTTTCTGATATATTATGTGTTTTCATAATTTTTCTCGTATATTTAATGAAATAATAACAATAAACTGAAAATTCACAAAAACATGGAAAAACGGCAAAGTATTGCCTAATTCTATGATATTTTGTTTAAATCACATAAAGGAAAAGGGGATGATAAAGGTCAAAATATTTCTAAATTCGATGATTTTTAGTACAAAACAAAATGCAAGAAAACTTGTTTAAAAACGCAAAATTTGCGAAATTCTGAGATATGAAGGCCAAATCACATATCGTGAGAAAACGTGAAGTAGTATCGAAATATTGGTAAAAACGAATATATATACGTAAAATCACACTACATGAATAACGTGAAAAAAGTCACTATATTACCATATTTGAGGATTTTAACTTCAAATCATAGAGCGAGGATTCGTATTATTTAGATACGAAATCTAAGAAAAGACGTACAAATGATAAAAATCAATTAGAATTAACTAAAATGTTCCTGATTTTCCGTTTATATTACCGATCGAAGATGTACACGTAAAACCGTTCTAATCCTGCTGAAACGTCGATATATGCAATAAAAACAGAACTTCTCCCTTTTCAATATCCTACTCAGTATTTTAACGAGAAACATATAGATGATTGAAAATGAAGTAGTTAAGGTTATTTTGATCAATTATGTGCTTGCATAATTTTTCTCGTATATATAATGAAATAATAACAATAAACTAAAAATTCACAAAAACGTGGAAAAACGGCAAAATATTGCCTAATTCGATGATATTTTGTTTATATCACATAAAGGAAGAGGGGATGATAAAGGTCAAAATATTGCTAAATTCGATGATTTTTAGTACGAAACAAAATGCAAGAAACTTGCTTAAAATTCAATATTTTGCGAAAATCTGAGATTTGAAGGCCAAATCACATATCGTGATACTACATGAAATAGTATCGAAATATTGGTAAAAATGAATATATTTACGTAATATCAAACTACATGAAAAACGTGAAAAAAGTCATTATTATGCCAAATTTGAGGATTTTAACTTCGAATCATAGAGCGACGTTTCGTATTTTTTAGACCCTGGAAAAGACGAATAAAGATGTTGCTTCCAATACAAATTATAAAAATCAATGTGTTTTCATTAGAATTAACTAAAATGTTCCTGATTTTTGGTTTATATTACCGATGGAAGATGTACACGTAAAACCGTTCTAATCCGGCTGAAACGTCGATATATGCAATAAAAACAGAACTTCTCCCCTTTTCAATATCTTACTCAGTATATTAACGAGAAACAAATAAATGATTGAAAATGAAGTATTTAAGGTTATTTTCTGATATGTTATGTGTTTGCATAATTTTTCTCGTATATTTAATGAAATAATAACAATAAACTGAAAATTCACAAAAACATGGAAAAACGGCAAAATATTGCCTAATTCTATGAAATTTTGTTTAAATCATATAAAGGAAAAGGGGATGATAAAGGTCAAAATATTTCTAAATTCGATGATTTTTAGTACAAAACAAAATGCAAGAAAACTTGTTTAAAAATGCAAAATTTGCGAAATTCTGAGATTTGAAGGCCAAATCACATATCGTGAAAAAACGTGAAGTAGTATCGAAATATTGTTAAAAATGAATTTATATACGTAAAATCACACTACATGAATAACGTGAAAAAAGTCACTATATTACCATATTTGAGGATTTTAACTTCAAATCATAGAGCGAGGATTCGTATTATTTAGATCCAAGAAAAGACATACAAATGATAAAAATCAATGTGTTTTCATTAGAATTAACTAAAATATTCCTGATATTCCGTTTATATTACCGATGGAAGATGTACACGTAAAACCGCTCTAATCCGGCTGAAACGTCGATATATGCAATAAAAACAGAACTTCTCCTTTTTCCAATATCTTACTCAGTATTTTTAACGAGAAACAAATAGTTGATTGAAAATGAAGTGTTTAAGGTTAATATCTAATCAATTATGTGTTTGCATCGTTTTTATCGTATATTTAATGAATTAATAGCAATAAACTGAAAATTCACACAAACGTGGAAAAACAGCAAAATATTACCTAATTCGATTATATTTTGTTTATATCACATAAAGGAAAAGGGGATGATAAACGTCAAAATATTGCTGAATTCGATGATTTTTAGTACGAAACAAAATGCAAGAAAACTTGCTTAAAATGCAATATTATGCGAAAATCTGAGATATGAAAGCCAAATCACATATCGTGATACTACGTGAAATAGTATCGAAATATTGGTAAAAATGAATATATTTACGTAATATCAAACTACATGAAAAACGTGAAAAAAGTCATTATTATACCAAATTTGAGGATTTTAACTTCGAATCATAGAGCGACGTTTCGTATTTTTTAGACCCTAGAAAAGAAGTATAAAGATGTTGCTTTCAATACAAATTATAAAAATCAGTGTTTTCATTAAAATTAACTAAAATAATCCTGATTTTCGGTTTATATTACCGATGGAAGATGTACACGTAAAACCGTTCTAATCCGGCTGAAACGTCGATATATGCAATGAAAACAGAACTTCTCCCCTTTTAAATATCTTACTCAGTATTTTAACGAGAAACATATAGATGATTGAAAATGAAATATTTAAGGTTATTTTCTGATCAATTATGTGCTTGCATAATTTTTCTCGTATATATAATGAAATAATAACAATAAACTAAAAATTCACAAAAACGTGGAAAAACGGCAAAATATTGCCTAATTCGATGATATTTTGTTTAAATCACATAAAGGAAAAGGGGATGATAAAGGTCAAAATATTGCTAAATTCGATGATTTTTAGTACAAAACAAAATGCAAGAAAACTTGCTTAAAAATGCAAAATTTGCGAAATTCTGAGATATGAAGGCCAAATCACATATCGTGAGAAAATATGAAGTAGTATCGAAATATTGGTAAAAACGAATATATACGTAAAATCACACAACATGAATAACGTGAAAAAAGTCATTATATTACCATTTTTGAGGATTTTAACTTCAAATCATAGAGCGAGGTTTCGTATTGTTTAGATCCAAGAAAAGACATATGACAATGTTGTTTCCAATACAAATGATAAAAATCAATGTGTTTTCATTAGAATTAACTAAAATGTTCCTGATTTTCGGTTTATATTACCGATGGAAGATGTACACGTAAAACCGTTCTAATCCGGCTGAAACGTCGATATATATGCAATAAAAACAGAACTTCTCCCCTTTTCAATATCTTACTCAGTATTTTAACGAGAAACAAATAGATGATTGAAAATGAAGAATTTAAGGTTATTTTCTGATCAATTGCGTGCTTCCATAATTTTTCTCGTATATATAATTAAATAATAACAATAAACTAAAAATTCACAAAAACGTGGAAAAACGGCAAAATATTTCCTAATTCGATGATATTTTGTTTAAATCACATAAAGGAAAAGGGGATGATAAAGGTCAAAATATTGCTAAATTCGATGATTTTAGTGCAAAACATAATGCAAGAAAACTTGCTTAAAAATGCAAAATTTGCGAAATTCTGAGATATGAAGGCCAAATCACATATCGTGAGAAAATATGAAGTAGTATCGAAATATTGGTAAAACGAATATATATACGTAAAATCATACTACATGAATAACGTGAAAAAAGTCACTATATTACCATTTTTGAGGATTTTAACTTCAAATCATAGAGCGAGGTTTCATATTGTTTAGATCCAAGAAAAGACATATGACAATGTTGTTTCCAATACAAATGTTAAAAATCAATGTGTTTTCATTAGAATTAACTAAAATGTTCCTGATTTTCGGTTTATATTACCGATGGAAGATGTACACGTAAAACCGTTCTAATCCGGCTGAAACGTCGATATATGCAATAAAAACAGAACTTCTCCCCTTTTCAATATCTTTCTCAGTATTTTAACGAGAAACAAATAGATGATTGAAAATGAAGTATTTAAGGTTATTTTCTGATATATTATGTTTTGCATAATTTTTCTCGTATATTTAATGAAATAATAACAATAAACTGAAAATTCACAAAAACATGGAAAAACGGCAAAATATTGCCTAATTATATGATATTTTGTTTAAATCACATAAAGGAAAAGGGGATGATAAAGGTCAAAATATTTCTAAATTCGATGATTTTTAGTACAAAACAAAATGCAAGAAAACTTGTTTAAAAACGCAAAATTTGCGAAATTCTGAGATTTGAAGGCCAAATCACATATCGTGAGAAAACGTGAAGTAGTATCGAAATATTGGTAAAAACGAATATAATACGTAAAATCACACTACATAACGTGAAAAAAGTCACTATATTACCATATTTGAGGATTTTAACTTCATATCATAGAGCGAGGATTCGAATTATTTAGATCCAAGAAAAGACGTACAAATGATAAAAATCAATTAGAATTAACTAAAATGTTCCTGATTTTCCGTTTATATTACCGATGGAAGATGTACACGTAAAACCGTTCTAATCCTGCTGAAACGTCGATATATGCAATAAAAACAGAACTTCTCCTTTTCCAATATCTTACTCAGTATTTTAACGAGAAACAAATAGTTGATTGAAAATGAAGTGTTTAAGGTTAATATCTAATCAATTATGTGTTTGCATCGTTTTTATCGTATATTTAATGAATTAATAGCAATAAACTGAAAATTCACACAAACGTGGAAAAACAGCAAAATATTGCCTAATTCGATGATATTTTGTTTATATCACATAAAGGAAAAGGGGATGATAAACGTCAAAATATTGCTAAATTCGATGATTTTTAGTACGAAACAAAATGCAAGAAAACTTGATTAAAATGCAATATTATGCGAAAATCTGAGATATGAAAGCCAAATCACATATCGTGATACTACATGAAATAGTATCGAAATATTGGTAAAAATGAATATATTTACGTATTATCAAACTACATGAAAAACGTGAAAAAAGTCATTATTATACCAAATTTGAGGATTTTGACTTCGAAACATAGAGCAACGTTTCGTATTTTTTAGACCCTAGAAAAGACGTATAAAGATGTTGCTTCCAATACAAATTATAAAAATCAATGTGTTTTCATTAGAAATAACTAAAATGTTCCTGATTTTCGGTTTATATTACCGATGGAAGATGTACACGTAAAACCGTTCTAATCCGGCTGAAACGTCGATATATGCAATAAAAACAGAACTTCTCCTCTTACCGATGGAAGGGGAGAAGTTCTTCCATTACCGATGGAAGATGTACACGTAAAACCGTTCTAATCCGGCTGAAACGTCGATATATGCAATAAAAACAGAACTTCTCCCCTATTCAATATCTTACTCAGTATTTTAACGAGAAACAAATATTTGATTGAAAATGAAGTATTTAAGGTTATTTTCTGATTATTATGTGTTTTCATAATTTTTCTCGTATATTTAATGAAATAATAACAATAAACTGAAAATTCACAAAAACATGGAAAAACGGCAAAGTATTGCCTAATTCTATGATATTTTGTTTAAATCACATAAAGGAAAAGGGGATGATAAAGGTCAAAATATTTCTAAATTCGATGATTTTTAGTACAAAACAAAATGCAAGAAAACTTGTTTAAAAACGCAAAATTTGCGAAATTCTGAGATATGAAGGCCAAATCACATATCGTGAGAAAACGTGAAGTAGTATCGAAATATTGGTAAAAACGAATATATATACGTAAAATCACACTACATGAATAACGTGAAAAAGTCACTATATTACCATATTTGAGGATTTTAACTTCAAATCATAGAGCGAGGATTCGTATTATTTAGATACGAAATCTAAGAAAAGACGTACAAATGATAAAAATCAATTAGAATTAACTAAAATGTTCCTGATTTTCCGTTTATATTACCGATCGAAGATGTACACGTAAAACCGTTCTAATCCTGCTGAAACGTCGATATATGCAATAAAAACAGAACTTCTCCCTTTTCCAATATCCTACTCAGTATTTTAACGAGAAACATATAGATGATTGAAAATGAAGTAGTTAAGGTTATTTTCTGATCAATTATGTGCTTGCATAATTTTCTCGTATATATAATGAAATAATAACAATAAACTAAAAATTCACAAAAACGTGGAAAAACGGCAAAATATTGCCTAATTCGATGATATTTTGTTTATATCACATAAAGGAAGAGGGGATGATAAAGGTCAAAATATTGCTAAATTCGATGATTTTTAGTACGAAACAAAATGCAAGAAACTTGCTTAAAATTCAATATTTTGCGAAAATCTGAGATTTGAAGGCCAAATCACATATCGTGATACTACATGAAATAGTATCGAAATATTGGTAAAAATGAATATATTTACGTAATATCAAACTACATGAAAAACGTGAAAAAAGTCATTATTATGCCAAATTTGAGGATTTTAACTTCGAATCATAGAGCGACGTTTCGTATTTTTTAGACCCTGGAAAAGACGAATAAAGATGTTGCTTCCAATACAAATTATAAAAATCAATGTGTTTTCATTAGAATTAACTAAAATGTTCCTGATTTTCGGTTTATATTACCGATGGAAGATGTACACGTAAAACCGTTCTAATCCGGCTGAAACGTCGATATATGCAATATAAACAGAACTTCTCCCCTTTTCAATATCTTACTCAGTATTTTAACGAGAAACAAATAAATGATTGAAAATGAAGTATTTAAGGTTATTTTCTGATATGTTATGTGTTTGCATAATTTTTCTCGTATATTTAATGAAATAATAACAATAAACTGAAAATTCACAAAAACATGGAAAAACGGCAAAATATTGCCTAATTCTATGAAATTTTGTTTAAATCACATAAAGGAAAAGGGGATGATAAAGGTCAAAATATTTCTAAATTCGATGATTTTTAGTACAAAACAAAATGCAAGAAAACTTGTTTAAAAATGCAAAATTTGCGAAATTCTGAGATTTGAAGGCCAAATCACATATCGTGAAAAAACGTGAAGTAGTATCGAAATATTGGTAAAAACGAATTTACATACGTAAAATCACACTACATGAATAACGTGAAAAAAGTCACTATATTACCATATTTGAGGATTTTAACTTCAAATCATAGAGCGAGGATTCGTAGTATTTAGATCCAAGAAAAGACATACAAATGATAAAAATCAATGTGTTTTCATTAGAATTAACTAAAATGTTCCTGATATTCCGTTTATATTACCGATGGAAGATGTACACGTAAAACCGCTCTAATCCGGCTGAAACGTCGATATATGCAATAAAAACAGAATTTCTCCTTTTTCCAATATCTTACTCAGTATTTTAACGAGAAACAAATAGTTGATTGAAAATGAAGTGTTTAAGGTTAATATCTAATCAATTATGTGTTTGCATCGTTTTTATCGTATATTTAATGAATTAATAGCAATAAACTGAAAATTCACACAAACGTGGAAAAACAGCAAAATATTGCCTAATTCGATGATATTTTGTTTATATCACATAAAGGAAAAGGGGATGATAAAGGTCAAAATATTGCTGAATTCGATGATTTTTAGTACGAAACAAAATGCAAGAAAACTTGCTTAAAATGCATTATGCGAAAATCTGAGATATGAAAGCCAAATCACATATCGTGATACTACATGAAATAGTATCGAAAATATCATAGAGCGAGAGTGATCCCTCTCTTAAGCCTCTGCATCCCTCTCTTGAGCCTCTGTTTCACTCTCAAGTGCCTCTGCATCCCTCTCTTGTGCCTCTGCTTCCCTCACTCTAGCCTCTGCATCCTTCTCTTGAGCCCCTGCATCCCTCTCTTGAGCCTCTGCATCCCTCTCTTGAGCCTCTGCATCCCTCTCCTAAGCCTCTGCATACCTCTCTTAAGCCTCTGAATCACTCTCGTAAGCTTCTGAATCACTCTGTTGAGCCTCTGCATCACTTTCTTGTGCCTCTCGATCACTTTCTTGAGCCTTTACATTCCTATCCTAAGCCTCTGCATCATTCTCTTTTGCCTCTGCATTCCTCTCTTAAGCCTTTGCATCATTCTCTTCAGCCTCTGTATTCCTCTCTTAAGTCTCTGCATCACTCTCTTGATCCTCTGCATCCCTCTCTTAAGCCTCTGCATCATTCTCTTGAGCCCCTGCATCATTCTCTTGAGCCTCTGCATCCCTCTCTTAAGCCTCTACATCATTCTCTTGTGCCTCTGCATCACTCTCTTGAATTTCTGCATCACTCTCTTAAGCCTCTGCATCTCTCTCTTCAGTCTCTGCATCACTCTTTTGAGCCTCTGCATCACTCTCTTGAGCCTCTACATCTCTCTCTTCAGACTCTGCGTCCCTCTCATAAGCCTCTGCATCTTTCTCTTGAGCCTTTGCATCACTCTCTTGAGCCTCTGCATCCCTCTTTTAAGCCTCTGCAACACTCTCTTCATCCTCTGCATCACTCTTTTAAGCCTCTGCATCCCTCTCTTGAGCCTCTGCATCCCTCTCTTAAGTCTCTGCAACACTCTCATGAGCCTCTGCATCACTCTCTTGAGCCTTTGCATCACTCTCATGAGCCTCTGCATCCCTCTCTTAAGCCTCTGCAACACTCTCTTCAGCCTCTGCATCACTCGCTTAAGCCTCTGCATCCCTTTTTTGAGCCTCTGCATCACTTTCTTAAGCCTCTGCATCCCTTTCTCTAGCCTCTTCATCACTCTCCTGAACTCGTGCATCCCTCTCAAG
Organism: Procambarus clarkii; assembly: GCF_040958095.1. Lineage (NCBI taxonomy): Eukaryota > Metazoa > Arthropoda > Malacostraca > Decapoda > Cambaridae > Procambarus > Procambarus clarkii. The sequence goes on along the minus strand of NC_091202.1, from coordinate 2,727,632 downwards.
AGCCTCTGCATTCCTCTCCTGAGCCTTTGCATCACTCTCTTAAGCCTCTGCATCCCTCTCTTGACCCTCTGCGTCACTCTCAAGAGCCTCTGCATCCCTCTCTTGTGCCTCGGTTTCCCTCACTTGAGCCTCTGCATCCCTCTCTTGAGCCCCTGCATCCCTCTCTTGAGCCTCTGCATCACTCTCAAGAGCCTCAGCATCCCTCTCGTATGCCTCTGCATCCCTCATATGAGCCCCTGCATCCCTCTTTTGAGCCTCTGCATCCCTCGCTTGAGCCTCTGCATCCCTCATTTGAGCCCCTGCATCCCTCTCTTAAGTCTCTGCATCACTCTCTTAAGCCTCTGAATAACTCTCTTAAGCCTCTGAATCGCTCTCTTGAGCCTCTGCATCACTCTCTTGAGCCCCTGCATCCCTCTCTCAAGCTTCTGCATCACTCTCCTGAGCCTCAGCATCACCCTCTTAAGCCTCTGCAGTACTCTCTTGAGCCTCTACATCCCTCTCCTATGCCTCTGCCTCACTCTCTTAAGCCTCTGCATCACTCTCTTGAGCCTCTGTATCCCTCTCTTGAGCCTCTGCATCACTCTCTTCAGTCTCTTCATCCCTCTCTTGAGCCTCTGCAACACTCCTTTCAGCCTCTGCATCACTCTCTTGAGCCTCTGAATCCCTCTCTTGAGGCATCTGCATAACTCTCTCGAGCTTCTGCATCACTCTCTTGATTTTCTGCATCACTCTAATAACCTCTGAATCACTCTCTCGAGCCTCTGCATCACTCCCTTGATCCTTTGCATCACTCTCTTTAGCCTCTGCATCACTCTCTTGAGCCTCTGCATCACTCTCTAGAGCCTGTGCATCACTCTCTTCAGCCTCAACATCACTCTCTTAAGCCGCTGCTTCCCTCTCTTGATCCTCTGTATCACTCTCTTGAGCCTCTGAATCCCTATCCTAAGCCTCTGCAACACTCTCTTCAGCCTCTGCATCACTCTCTTAAGCCTCTGCATCCCTCTCTTGAGCCTCTGCGTCACTCTCAAGAGCCTCTGCATCCCCCTCTCTTGTGCCTCTGCATCCCTCACTTGAGTCTCTGCCTCCCTCTCTTGTGCCCCTGCATCCCTCTCTTGAGCCTCTGCATCCCTCTCTTGTGCCCCAGCATCCCTCTCTTGAACCTTTGCATCCCTTACCTGAACCCCTGCATCCCTCTCTTAAGCCTCTGCATCACTCTCTTAAGCCTCTGCATCACTCTCGTAAGCCTCTGATCACTCTTTTGAGCCTCTGCATCCTTCTCTTGAACTCCTGCATCCCTCTCATGAGCCTCTGCATCCCTCTTTTGAACCTTTGCATCACTCTCTTAAGCCTCTGCATCCCTCTCCTGAGCCCCTGCATCACTTCCAAGAGCCTCTGCATCCCTCTCTTGTGCCACTGCATCCCTCACTTGAGCCTCTGCATCCCTCTCTTGAGCCTTTGCATACCTCTCTTGGGCCTCTGCATCTCTCTCTTAAGCCTCTGCATCACTCTCTTAAACCTCTGAATCACTCTCTTGAGCCTCTGCATCACTCTCTTGAGCCTCTGCATCCCTCTCCTAAGCCTCTGCCTCACTCTCTTAAGCCTCTGCATCACTCTCTTGAGCCTCTGTATCCCTCTCTTGAGCCTCTGCATCCCTCTCTTGAGCCTCTGCATCACTCTCTTGAACCTCTGCATCACTCTCTAGAGCCTGTGCATCACTCTCTTCAGCCACAACATCACTCTCTTAAGCCGCTGCTTCCCTCTCTTGATCCTCTGTATCACTCTCTTGAGCCTCTGCATCACTCTCTTAAGCCTCTGCATCACTCTCGTAAGCCTCTGAATCACTCTCTTGACCTCTGCATCACTATCTTGAGCCTTTGCATCACTCTCTTGAGCCCCTGCATCCTTCTCTCAAGCCTCTGCATCACTGTCTTGATCCTCTGCATCACTCTCTTGAGCCTCTGCATCACTCTCTTGAGTCTTTGCATCACTCTCTTGAGCCTCTGCATCCCTCTCTTAAGCCTCTGCAACACTCTCTTCAGCCTCAGCATCACTCTCTTAAGCCTCTGCAACCCTCTCTTAAGCCTCTGCATCCGTCTCTTCAGCCTCTGCAACACTCCCCTCAGCCTCTGCATCACTCTCTTCAGCCTCTGCATCACTCTATTCAGCCTTTGCATCACTCTCTTAAGCCTCTGCATCACTATCTTGAGCCTTTGCATCACTCTCTTGAGCCCCTGCATCCTTCTCTCAAGCCTCTGCATCACTCTCTTGAGCCTCTGCATCCCTCTCTTAATCCTCTGCAACACTCTCTTCAGCCTCTGCATCACTCTCTTGAGCCTTCGCATCACTCTCCTGAGCCTCTGCATCACTTCCTTAAGCCTCTGCTCCACTCTCTTCAGCGTCTGCATCACTCTCTTAAGCCTCTGCATCCCTTTTTTGAGCCTCTGCATCACTTTCTTAAGCCTCTGCATCCCTCTCTTGAGCCTCTGAATCCCTATCTTGAGACCTCTGCATCACTCTCTCGAGCCTCTGCATCACTCTCTTGATCCTCTGCATCACTCTCTTGGGCCTCTGCATCACTCTCTTGAGCCTTTTCATCCCTCTCTTAAGCCTCTGCATCCCTCTCTTGAGCTTCTGCATCACTCTCGTGAACTCCTGCATCCCTCTAATGAGCCTCTGCATCCTTCTCCTGAGCCTTTGTCTCACTCTCGTAAGCCTCTGCATCCCTTTCTTGAGCCTTTGTCTCACTCTCTTAAGCCTCTGCATCCCTCTCTTGAGCTTCTGCGTCACTCTCAAGAGCCTCTGCATCCCTCTCTTGTGCCTCTGCATCCCTCACTTGAGCCTCTGCATCCCTCTCTTGAACCCCTGCTTCCCTCTCTTGAGCCTCTGCATCCCTCGCTTGAGCCTCTGCATCCCTCTCTTGAGCCTCTGCATCACTCTCTTGAGCCTCAGCATCCCTCTCTTGAGCCTCTGCATCCCTCTCTTGGGCCTCTACATCCCTCTCTTGAGCCTTTGCATCCCTCTCTTAAGCCTCTGCATCCCTCTCTTAAGCCTCTGCATCACTCTCTTAAGCCTCTGAATCAATCTCTTGAGCTTTTGCATCACTCTCTTGAGCCCCTGCATCCCTCTCTCAAGCCTCTGCATCACTCTCTTGAGCCTCTGCATCACCCTCTTAAGCCTCTGCATTATTCTCTTGAGCCTCTGCATCACTCTCCTAAGCCTCTGCAAAACTCTCTTCAGCCTCTGCATCACTCTCTTAAGCCTCTGCATCCCTCTCATGATCAAATATTGCAAAAGCAATATTTAATATTGCTAATATTGCAAAAATATTACTATTTTTGAGGATTTTAACTTCAAATCATAGAGCGAGGTTTCGTATTGTTTAGATCCAAGAAAAGACATATGACAATGTTGTTTCCAATACAAATGGTAAAAATCAATGTGTTTTCATTAGAATAACTAAAATGTTCCTGATTTTCCGTTAATATTACCGATGGAAGATGTACACGTAAAACCGCTCTAATCCGGCTGAAAAGTCGATATATGCAATAAAAACAGAACTTCTTCCCTTTCCAATATCTTACTCAGTATGTTAACGAGAAACAAATAGTTGATTGAAAATGAAGTGTTTAAGGTAAATTTCTAATCAATTATGTGTTTGCATCATTTTTATCGTATATTTAATGAATTGATAGCAATAAACTGAAAATTCACAAAAACGTGGAAAAACAGCAAAATATTGCCTAATTCGATGATATTTTGTTTATATCACATAAAGGAAAAGGGGATGATAAACGTCAAAATATTGCTGAATTCGATGATTTTTAGTACGAAACAAAATGCATGAAAACTTGCTTAAAATGCAATATTATGCGAAAATCTGAGATTTGAAGGCCAAATATCGTGATACTACATGAAATAGTATCGAAATATTGGTAAAAATGAATATAATTACGTAATATCAAACTACATGAAAAACGTGAAAAAAGTCATTATTATACCAAATTTGAGGATTTTAACTTCGAATCATAGAGCGACGTTTCGTATTTTTTAGACCCTAGAAAAGACGTATAAAGATGTTGCTTCCAATACAAATGATAAAAATCAATGTATTTTCAATAAAATTAACTAAAATGTTCCTGATTTTCGGTTTATATTACTGATGGAAGATGTACACCTAGAACCGTTCTAATTCGGCTGAAACGTCGATATATGCAATAAAAACTGAACTTCTCCCCTTTTCAATATCTTACTCAGAATTTTAACGAGAAACAAATAGATGATTGAAAATGAAGTATTTAAGGTTATTTTCTGGTCAATTATGTGTTTGCTTAATTTTTATCGTATATATAATGAATAAATAACAATAAACTGAAAATTCTCAAAAACGTGGAAAAACGGCCTAATTTGATGATATTTTGTTTAAATCACATAAAGGAAAAGGGGTTGATAAAGGTCAAAATACTGCTAAATTCGATGACTTTTAGTACAAAACAAAATGCAAGTAAACTTAAAAATGCAAAAATTAAAAATGCAAAATTTAAGAAATTCTGAGATATGAACGCCAAATCACATATCGTGAGAAAACATAAAGTAGTATCGAAAAATTGTTAAAAACGAATATATATACGTAAAATCACACTACATGAATAACGTGAAAAAAGTCACTATATTACCATATTTGTGGATTTTAACTTCAAATCATAGAGCGAGGTTTCGAATTACTTAGATCTAAGAAAAGACATATGACAATGTTGTTTCCAATACAAATTATAAAAATCAATGTGTTTTCATTAGAATTAACTAAAATGTTCCTGATTTTCCGTTTATATTACCAATGGAAGATGTACACGTAAAACCGCTCTAATCCGGCTTAAACGTCAATATATGCAATAAAAATAGAACTTCTTCCCATTCCAATATCTTACTCAGTATTTTAACGAGAAACAAATAGTTGAAAGAAAATGAAGTGTTTAAAGTCAATTTCTAATCAATTATGTGTTTGCATCATTTTTATCGTATATTTAATGAATATATATAAGCAATAAACTGAAAATTCACAAAAACGTGGAAAAACAGCAAAATATTGTCTAATTCGATGATATTTTGTTTAAATCACATAAAGGAAAAGGGAATGATCAAGGTCAAAATATTGCTAAATTCGATGATTTTTAGTACAAAACAAAATGCAAGAAAACTTGCTTAAAAATGCAAAAGTATCGAAATATTGGTAAAAACTAATATATACGTAAAATCACACTACATGAATAACGTGAAAAAAGTCACTATATTACCATTTTTGAGGATTTTAACTTCAAATCATAGAGCGAGGTTTCGTATTGTTTAGATCCAAGAAAAGACATATGACAATGTTGTTTCCAATACAAATGATAAAAATCAATGTGTTTTCATTAGAAATATCTAAAATGTTCCTGATTTTCCGTTAATATTACCGATGGAAGATGTAAACGTAAAACCGCTCTAATCCGGCTGAATCGTCGATATATGGAATAAAAACAGAACTTCTTCCCTTTCCAATATCTTACTCAGTATCTTAACGAGAAACAAATAGTTGATTGAAAATGAAGTGTATAAGGTAAATTTCTAATCAATTATGTGTTTGCATCATTTTTATCGTATATTTAATGAATTGATAGCAATAAACTGAAAATTCACAAAAACGTGGAAAAACAGCAAAATATTGCCTAATTCGATGATATTTTGTTTATATCACATAAAGGAAAAGGGGATGATAAACGTCAAAATATTGCTGAATTCGATGATTTTTAGTACGAAACAAAATGCATGAAAATTTACTTAAAATACAATATTATGCGAAAATCTGAGATTTGATGGCCAAATCACATATCGTGATACTACATGAAATAGAATCGAAATATTGGTAAAAATGAATATAATTACGTAATATCAAACTACATGAAAAACGTGAAAAAAATCAATATTATACCAAATTTGAGGATTTTAACTTCGAATCATAGAGCGACGTTTCGTATTTTTTAGACCCTAGAAAAGACGTGTAAAGATGTTGCTTCCAATACAAATGATAAAAATCAATGTGTTTTCATTGAAATTAACTAAAATGTTCCTGATTTTCGGTTTATATTACAGATGGAAGATGTACACGTAAAACCGTTTTAATCCGGCTGAAACGTCGATATATGCAAAAAAAACAGAACTTCTCCCCTTTTCAATATCTTACTCAGTATTTTAACGAGAAACAAATAGATGATTGAAAATGAAGTATTTAAGGTTATTTTCTGATCAATTATGTGTTTGTATAATTTTTATCGTATATTTAATGAATTAATAACAATAAACTGAAAATTCACAAAAACGTGGAACAACGGCCTAATTCGATGATATTTTGTTTAAATCACATAAAGGAAAAGGGGATGATCAAGGTCAAAATATTGCTAAATTCGATGATTTTTAGTACAAAACAAAATGCAAGAAAACTTGCTTAAAAATGCAAAATATGCGAAATTCTGAGATATTAAGGCCAAATCATATATCGTGAGAAAATATGAAGTAGTATCGAAATATTGGTAAAAACTAATATATATACGTAAAGTCACACTACATGAATAACGTGAAAAAAGTCACTATATTACCATTTTTGAGGATTTTAACTTCAAATCATAGAGCGAGGTTTCGTATTGTTTAGATCCAAGAAAAGACATATGACAATGTTGTTTCCAATACAAATGATAAAAATCAATGTGTTTTTCTATTCAGCCTTTGCATCACTCTCTTAATCCTCTGCATCACTATCTTGAGCCTTTGCATCACTCTCCTGAGCCCCTGCATCCTTCTCTCAAGCCTCTGCATCACTCTCTCGAGCCTCTGCATCTCTCTCTTGATCCTCTGCATCACTCTCTTGGGCCTCTGCATCACTCTCTTGAGCCTCTGCATCCCTCTCTTAAGCCTCTGCAACACTCTCTTTAGCCTCAGCATCACTGTCTTGATCCTCTGCATCACTCTCTTGAGCCTCTGCATCACTCTCTTGAGCCTTTGCATCACTCTCTTGAGCCTCTGCATCCCTCTCTTAAGCCTCTGCAACACTCTCTTCAGCCTCAGCATCACTCTCTTAAGCCTCTGCAACCCTCTCTTAAGCCTCTGCATCCGTCTCTTCAGCCTCTGCAACACTCCCCTCAGCCTCTGCATCACTCTCTTCAGCCTCTGCATCACTCTATTCAGCCTTTGCATTACTCTCTTAAGCCTCTGCATCACTATCTTGAGCCTTTGCATCACTCTCTTGAGCCCCTGCATCCTTCTCTCAAGCCTCTGCATCACTCTCTCGAGCCTCTGCATCTCTCTCTTGATCCTCTGCATCACTCTCTTGGGCCTCTGCATCACTCTCTTGAGCCTCTGCATCCCTCTCTTAAGCCTCTGCAACACTCTCTTCAGCCTCTGCATCACTCTCTTGAGCCTTTGCTTCACTCTCCTGAGCCTCTGCATCACTCTCGTGAACTCCTGCATCCCTCTCATGAGCCTCTGCATCCTTCTCCTGAGCCTTTGTCTCACTCTCTTAAGCCTCTGCATCCCTCACTTTAGCCTCTGCATCCCTCTCTTTTGCCTCTGCATCCCTCTCTTGAGAAACTGCATCCCTCTCTTAAGCCTCAGCATCCCTCTCTGAAGCCTCTGTATCACTCTCTTAAGCCTCTACATCACTCTCGCAAGCCTCTGAATTACTCTCTTTAGCCACTGCATCCCTCCCTTGAGTCTCTGCATCACTCTATTCAGCCTCTGCATTCCTCTCTTGAGCCTCTGCATCACTCTCTTAAACCTCTGCATCACTCTCTTGAGCCTCTACATCCCTCGCTTGAGCCTCTGCATCCCTCTCTTAAGCCTCTACATCACTCTCTTGAGCCTCTGCATCACTCTATTGAGCCTCTGCATCACTCTCTTGAGCTTCTGCATCCCTCTCCTAAGCCTCTGCAAAACTCTCTTCAGCCTCTTCATCCCTCTCATGATCATCTGCATCACTCTCGTAAGCCTCTGCATCACTCTCTTGAGCCTCTGCATATGTCTCTTGAGCCTCTGCATCACTCTCTTAAGCCTCTGCATCCCTCTCTTGAGCCTCTGAATCCCTATCTTGAGGCCTCTGCATCACTCTCTCGAGCCTCTGCATCACTCTCTTGATCCTCTGCATCACTCTCTTGGGCCTCTGCATCACTCTCTTGAGCCTTTTCATCCCTCTCTTAAGCCTCTGCAACACTCTCTTCAGCCTCTGCATCACTCTCTTGAGCCTCTGCATCACTCTCTTGAGCCTTTACATCACTCTCTTGAGCCTCTGCATCCCTCTCTTAAGCCTCTGCAACACTCTCTTCAGCCTCAGCATCACTCTCTTATGCCTCTGCATCCCTCTCTTAAGCCTCTGCATCCCTCTCTTCAGCCTCTGCAACACTCTCTTCAGCCTCTGCATCACTCTCTTGAGCCTCTGCATCACTCTCTTGAGCCTCTGCATCCCTCTCTTAAGCCTCTGCAACACTCTCTTCAGCCTCTGCATCACTCTCTGGAGCCATTGCATCACTCTCTTGAACCTCTGCATCACTCTCTTAAGCGTCTGCAACACTCTCTTCAGCCTCTGCATCACTCTCTTCAGCCTCTGCATCCCTTTTTTGAGCCTCTGCATCACTTTCTTAAGCCTCTGCATCCCTCTCTTGAGCCTCCGCATCACCCTGGAACTCTTGCATCCCTTTCATGAGCCTCTGCATCCTTCTCCTGAGCCTTTGTCTCACTCTCTTAGGCCTCTGCATCCTTCTCTTGAGTCTCTGCATCCCTCTCTTAAGCCTCTGCATCACTCTCTTAAGCCTCTGCATCACTCTTTTAAGCCTCCGAATCACTCTCTTGAGCCTTTACATCACTCTCTTGAGCCCCTGCATCCCTCTCTCAAGCCTCTGCATCACTCTCTTGAGCCTCTTAATCACTCTCTTGAGCCTCTGCATCCCTCTCTTGAGCCTCTGCATCCCTCTCTTGGGCCTCTACATCCCTCCCTTGAGCCACTGCATCCCTCTCTTAAGCCTCTGCATCACTCTCTTAAGCCTCTGCATCACTCTCTTAAGCTTCTGAATCACTCTCTTGAGCCTTTGCATCACTCTCTTGAGCCCCTGCATCCTTCTCTCAAGCCTCTGCATCACTCTCTTGAGCCTCTGCATCACCCTCTAAAGCCTCTGCATTATTCTCTTCAGCCTCTGCATCCCTCTCTTGAGCCTCTGCATCACTCTATTCAGCCTCTGCATTCCTCACTTGAGCCTCTGCATTACTCTCTTGAGCCTCTGCATCACTCTCTTGAGCCTCTACATCCCTCGCTTGAGCCTCTGCATCCCTCTCTTAAGCCTCTGCATACCTCTCCTAAGCCTCTGCAAAACTCTCTTCAGCCTCTGCATCACTCTCTTAAGCCTCTGCATCCTCTCATGATCATCTGCATCACTCTTGTAAGCCTCTGCATCACTCTCTTGAGCCTCTGCATAACTCTCTTGAGCCTGTGCATCACTCTTCAGCCTCTTAATCCCTCTCTTGAGGCCTCTGCATCACTCTCTCGAGCCTCTGCATTCGTCTCTTCAGCCTCTGCATCCGTCTCTTCAGCCTCTGCAACACTCCCCTCAGCCTCTGCATCACTCTCTTCAGCCTCTGCATCACTCTATTCAGCCTTTGCATCACTCTCTTAAGCCTCTGCATCACTAACTTGAGCCTTTGCATCACTCTCTTGAGCCCCTGCATCCTTCTCTCAAGCCTCTGCATCACTCTTTCGAGCCTCTGCATCTCTCTCTTGATCCTCTGCATCACTCTCTTGGGCCTCTGCATCACTCTCTTGACCCTCTGCATCCCTCTCTTAAGCCTCTCCAACACTCTCTTTAGCCTCAGCATCACTGTCTTGATCCTCTGCATCACTCTCTTGAGCCTCTGCATCACTCTCTTGAGCCTTTGCATCACTCTCTTGAGCCTCTGCATCCCTCTCTTAAGCCTCTGCAACACTCTCTTCAGCCTCTGAATCCCTCTCTTGAGGCCTCTGCATCACTCTCTCGAGCCTCTGCATCTCTCTCTTGGTCCTCTGCATCATTCTCTTGGGCCTCTGCATCACTCTCTTGAGCCTCTGCATCCCTCTCTTAAGCCTCTGCAACACTCTCTTCAGCCTCTACATCACTGTCTTGATCCTCTGCATCACTCTCTTGAGCCTCTGCATCACTCTCTTGAGCCTTTGCATCACTCTCTTGAGCTTCTGCATCCCTCTCTTAAGCCTCTGCAACACTCTCTTCAGCCTCAGCATCACACTCTTAAGCCTCTGCAACCCTCTCTTAAGCCTCTGCATCAGTCTCCTCAGCCTGTGCAACACTCCCCTCAGCCTTTGCATCACTCTCTTCAGCCTCTGCATCACTCTATTCAGCCTTTGCATCACTCTCGTAAGCCTCTGCATCACTATCTTGAGCCATTGCATCACTCTCCTGAGTCTCTGCATCCCTCTCTTAAGCCTCTGCAACACTCTCTTCAGCCTCTGCAACACCCTCTTCATCCTCTGCATCTGTCTCTTCAGCCTTTGCATCACTCTCTTGAGCCTCTGCATCCCTCTCTTAAGCCTCTGCGACACTCTCTTCAGCCTCTGCATCACTCTCTTGATCCTCTGCATCACTCTCTTGAGCCTCTGCATCACTCTCTTGAGCCTTTGCATCACTCTCCTGGGCCTCTACATCCCTCGCTTGATCCTCTGCATCCATCTCTTAAGCCTCTGCATCACTCTCTTAAGCCTCTGCATCACCCTCTAAAGCCTCTGCATTATTCTCCTGAGCCTCTGCATCACTCTCGTAAGCCTCTGAATTACTCTCTTTAGCCTCTGCATCCCTCTCTTGAGCCTCTGCATCACTCTATTCAGCCTCTGTATTCCTAACTTGAGCCTCTGCATTACTCTCTTGAGCCTCTGCATCACTCTCTTGAGCCTCTACATCCCTCGCTTGAGCCTCTGCACCCCTCTCTTAAGCCTCTGCATCCCTCTCCTAAGCCTCTGCAAAACTCTCTTCAGCCTCTGCATCACTCTCTTAAGCCTCTGCATCCCTCTCATGATCATCTGCATCATTCTCCTAAGCCTCTGCATCACTCTCTTGAGCCTCTGCATAACTCTCTTGAGCCTCTGCATCACTCTCTTCAGCCTCTGAATCCCTCTCTTGAGGCCTCTGCATCTCTCTCTCGAGCCTCTGCATCTCTCTCTTGGTCCTCTGCATCATTCTCTTGGGCCTCTGCATCACTCTCTTGAGCCTCTGCATCCCTCTCTTAAGCCTCTGCAACACTCTCTTCAGCCTCTACATCACTGTCTTGATCCTCTGCATCACTCTCTTGAGCCTCTGCATCACTCTCTTGAGCCTTTGCATCACTTTCTTGAGCTTCTGCATCCCTCTCTTAAGCCTCTGCAACACTCTCTTCAGCCTCAGCATCACTCTCTTAAGCCTCTACAACCCTCTCTTAAGCCTCTGCATCAGTCTCTTCAGCCTGTGCAACACTCCCCTCAGCCTCTGCATACCTCTCTTCAGCCTCTGCATCACTCTATTCAGCCTTTGCATCTCTCTCGTAAGCCTCTGCATCACTATCAGGGTGATGCAGAGGCTTCAAAAATCAGAGATTTTTTTCACGTTTTTCTTGTAGTGTGACATTATGTAAATATATTCGTTTTTACCAATATTTCGATACTACTTCATGTTTTCTCACGATATGTGATTTGGCCTTCAAATCTCAGAATTTCGCAAATTTTGCATTTTTAAGCAAGTTTTCTTGCGTTTTGTTTTGTACTAAAAGTCATTGAATTTAGCAATATTTTGACGTTCATCATCCTCTTTTCTTTATGTGATTTAAACAAAATATCATCGAATTAGGCAATATCTTGCCGTTTTCCACGTTTTTGTGAATTTTCATTTTATTGGTATTAATTCATTATATATACGATACAAAAATTATGCAAACACATAATTGATTAGATAATTAACATTAAATATTTCATTTTCAATCAACTATTTGTTTCTCGTTAAAAAACTGAGTAAGATATTGAAAAAGCGAGAAGTTATAATTTTATTGCATATATCGACGTTTCAGCCGGAATAGAGCGCTCTACGTGTACATCTTTCATCAGTAATATAAACGGAAAATCAGGAAAATTTTAGTTAATTCCAATAAAAACACATTGATTTTTATCATTTGTATTGGAAACAACATTTTTATATGTCTTTTCTAGGATCTAAATAATATGGAACCTCGCTTTATGATTTGAAGTTAAAATCCTCATACTTGCTAATATAGCGATTTTTTTACCGTTTTTCATGTAGTGTGATTGTACGTAAATATATTCATATATACCAATATTTCGATAATACTTCATGTTTTCTCACGATATGTGATTTGGCCTTAAATCTGAGAATTTCGCATAATATTGCATTTTTAAGCAAGTTTTCTTACGTTTTGTTTTGTAGAAAAAAATCATTGAATTTAGCAATATTTTGACGTTTATCATCCTCTTTTCCTTTATGTGATTTAATCAAAATATCATCGAATTAGGCAATATTTTGCCGTTTTTCCACTTTTTGTGAATTTTCAGTTTATTGTTATTAATTCATTATATATACGATAAAAATGATGCAAACACATAATTGATTAGAAATTAACATTAAATTCTTCATTTTCAATCAACTATTTGTTTCTCGTTAAAAAACTGAGTAAGATATTGAAAAAGCGAGAAGTTCTGTTTTTATTGCATATATCGACGTTTCAGCCGGATTAGAGCGGGTTTACGTGCACATCTTCCATCGGTAATATAAACGGAAAATCAGGAAAATTTTAGTTAATTCCAATAAAAACACATTGATTTTTATCACATGTATTTGAAACAACATTTTTATATGTCTTTTCTAGGATCTAAATAATATGAAACCTCGCTTTATGATTTGAAGTTAAAATCCTCAAATAAGGTAATAGAGCGATTTTGTTCACGTTTTTTATGTAGTGAGACTTCACGTGAATATGTTCGTTTTACCAATATTTCGATACTTTTTCATGTAGTATTACGATATGTGATTTGGCCTTTAAATTTCAGAATTTCGCATAATATTGCATTTTAAGCAAGTTTTCTTGCATTTTGTTTCGTACTAAAAATCATCGAATATAGCAATATTTTGACGTTTATCATCCACTTTTCCTTTATGTGATATAGGGTTTGGGCAAAATTGGAGGGTTTGGGCAAAATGTGATCCATCGCCGCTCTAAGTAATTAGCATATTTTCGGAATAAAAAGTCGTAATTTCAAACTGCGAATACGTGCAGAGAGCCGAAATTTGGTTTCAAAATATGGATCAAGGGTCGAATTTGGGTTTTTTGGGTTATTTTGAAAACTGCAGGGGGGTTTGGGCAAAATGTCATCCATTGATCACACATCACATCACAAAATGTGATGTGTGTAAAAATCATCGAATTTAGCAATATTTTGACCTTTATCATCCCCTTTTCCTTTATGTGATATAAACAAAATATCATCGAATAAGGCCGTTTTTCCTCGTTTTTGTGAATTTTCAGTTTATTGTTATTAATTCATTAAATATACGATAAAAATTATGCAAACACATAATTGATCAGAAAATAACCTTAAATACTTCATTTTCAATCATCTATTTGTTTCTCGTTAAAATACTGAGATAAATATATTGAAAAGATGCTAAAATATTGAAAAGGGGAGAAGTTCTGTTTTTCTTGCATATATCGACGTTTCAGCCGGATTAGAACGGTTTTACGTGTACATCTTCCATCGGTAATATAAACCGAAAATCAGGAACATTTTAGATAATTTTAATGAAAACACATTGGTTTTTATCATTTGTATTGGAAGCAACATCTTTATACGTCTTTTCTTGGGTCTAAAAAGTACGTAACGTCGCTCTATGATTCGAAGTTAAAATCCTCAAATTTGGTATAATAATGACTTTTTTCACGTTTTTCATGTAGTTTGATATTACGTAAATATATTCATTTTTACCAATATTTCGATACTATTTCATGTAGTATCACGATATGTGATTTGGCCTTCAAATCTCAGATTTTCGTATAATATTGCATTTTAAGCAAGTTTTCTTGCATTTTGTTTTGTACTAAAAATCATCGAATTTAGCAATATTATTACGTTTGTCATCCCCTTTTCCTCTTTGTGATTTAAACAAAATATCATCGAATTAGGCAATATTTTGCCGTTTTCCACGTTTTTGTGAATTTTCATTTTATTGTTATTAATTCATATATACGATATAAATGATGCAAACACATAATTGATTAGAAAAATCCTTAAATACTTCATTTTCAATCAACTATTTGTTTCTCGTTAAAATACTGAGTAAGATGATAAAAAGGGGAGAAGTTCTGTTTTGATTGCATATATCGACGTTTCAGCCGGATTAGAGCGGTTTTACGTGTACATCTTCCATCGGTAATATAAACGGAAAATCAGGAACATTTTAGTTAATTCTAATGAAAACACATTGATTTCTATCATTTGTATTGGAAACAACATCTCTATATGTCTTTTCTAGGATCTAAATAATACGAAACCTCGCTTTATGATTTGAAGTTAAAATCTTTAAATTTGGTAATATAGCGATTTTTTTCACGTTTTTCATGTTGTGTGAATGTACGTAAATATATTCATTTTTACCAATATTTCGATAATTTACCTTTGTTACCTAGTGACAGTGTCACTTTAGGAGTTTCAGGTAAGGAAACTGATGTAGGTACAGTTTTGGTGCATTCAGATTCAGCATTAATTGCTTGGTCTGCTGTATGATTGCTCATATTACGCAAACCTGTAAATATATCCTGCATTGACAGGGTATTACCATTCTGGCATACATATAATTTATTAAGTGTGTCACCAGACAATTTTCTCTGGATGATAATTTTAGTCATCCACTCAGTAGTTGGGTGATCCACCTCTTTACTGAAAGAATTTATCAGTGACTCAAGCTGAAAACTAAAGGCTTGTAAAGAGTCAACTGATTGTTCTGGTGAAGATAAATTTAATAATTGGTGCACAAGGTTTATAATAGTTTTCTCATTGTTAGCACTTACTTTAGAAGGCTGTTGTGAGCAATTGTGACCATTACTTGTGTTGCTTAAGGCTTCTTGTTTAGCCTCAGCTTTAATTATAGCTTCGACTGCTGCTGCAGCATTAGCTTTATCATTTTCTGGTTCAGATTCACTGATCATTGCAGCTTCACTTGTTTCATCTGCAGCTTCACTTGTTTCTCTGGGTTCTGGTGATAAGCTAATTAATTCAGTAGCTTTATGTATTGAACTTATAGAATCCAGGGAACATTGAGAAGAGTGGTCTGAAAATTGGTCAGACTCAGTAAACAAATCATCACATGAAGCTGTATTAGATGAGAGTTTAGAAAATGAAGGTTGAACTTCAGTTGTTGATCCTGTATAGTGATCAGTATTGATTAGAGGATTCTCCTCGTCTTGAGGTAGCTCATGTATTTCATCTGAGCTGAGTGTTTGCTCGGTTGTAGTTTTTCTACAAAAACGTTCTATCCAATCAGGATCATTTTGTTTCGCAAGCACTCTTTTATAGTGATCTAACTGGTCTTGAATGGTATCTTCATATTCATCAAGATCATATTCGATCTGACTTAATTCGTCTGGGTTAGTATTACTGACCTGGAGTAAGTTCCTATGAGACTCGATTACAGTCTTGACATGATCATATTTTTGGATGGCGTTCCTTATGTAACTTGCTAGTCTATAGACGTCACCGGGGTCAGTTTCGACACAGAGATGACATTTCATAAGCAGTTTTCCTAAGGGACGTTGAAGAGCTGTCAAGAATCTTGCATTCCTTTCTAAAGGATTCATTCTTGCGGTAAATTGAGCCTGATAGAGCTTATGTAGCTAGTGGTATAGCTATGGTGTCTGCTCCTTGATGTAGAGCAGGTATAAGTATTGACAGCCTGATATTTCTTGAGGCTGGTTGTAAGGTACCTCCTTTAGAGGTTAGTTACCTACCTAATAATAAGTAACTAAGATTTGAGTGGTACCTTGGTCTCACTACAGGTGTTCCTCAGCTTAGCTCATCTAAATCAGCCTCGGATGGGTAGCAGACTTACAGTAACACTCAAAGACATACATAGAAATATGCAATAAAATAATTACACAATAAATGGTTAATCCCACCCTTGATAGGGTCAGCACAAAATGAATAATATATGTGTCACTAACTAGCTCAAGCCTAGTCGTGAGAATTTCTACTTGAGAAACTACAACTATATTTAGTCTGTGTTTGTGCTAAATTCAACACAATCACAGCCTAAATTGCTACCTAATAAAGGTTGGCAAAGATTATTTTATGGTGCAGTAATGTGCAAATAATTGTGCTGTATTTTTGGGTTTTTGTATTTTATATAATATACACTTGTGTAATTATGTGTATAAGAATTAAATGAACACAAAGGAATTAATTGTGTTTGGCAAGTATTCTACTGCCGTAAATATTATCTAACTCCTAAATGTACTCCTAATTGTGGAATAAAATGTTATCAGGGTTAGTAATGATTAATTTGTATGAGATCAGTAATTTATATTAGTATACTGGATCCCTAAAGCCTCTGCCTCTGCATCACTTCAGCCTCTGCATCACTCTCTTCAGCCTTTGCATCACGCTCTTAAGCCTCTGCAATACTCTCTTGAGCCTCTGCATCACTCTCTTGAGCCTCTGCATCCCTCTCTTAAGCCTCTGCAACACTCTCTTCAGCCTCTGCATCACTCTCTGGAGCCTTTGCATCACTCTCTTGATCCTCTGCATCACTCTCTTAAGCCTCTGCAACACTCTCTTCAGCCTCTGCATCACTCTTTTAAGCCTCTGCATCCCTTTTTTGAGCCTCTGCATCACTTTCTTAAGCCTCTGCATCCCTCTCTTGAGCCTCTGCATCACTCTGGAACTCTTGCATCCCTTTCATGAGCCTCTGCATCCTTCCCCTGAGCCTTTGTCTCACTCTCTTAAGCCTCTGCATCCCTCTCTTGAGCCTCTGCATCACTCTCAAGAGCCTCTGCATCCCTCGCCTGAGCCTCTGCATCCCTCTCTTGAGCCTTTGCATCACTCTCTTAAGCCTCTGCATCCCTCTCTTGAGCCTTTGCATCACTCTCAAGAGCCTCTGCATCCCACTTTTGTGCCTCTGCATCCCACTTTTGTGCCTCTGCATCCCACTTTTGTGCCTCTGCATCCCACTTTTGTGCCTCTGCCTCCTTCACTTGAGCCTCTGCATCCCTCTCTTGAGCCTCTGCATCCCTCTCTTTGGCGTCTAAATCCCTCTCTTGAGTCTCTGCATCCCTCTCTTAAGCCTCTGCATCACTCTCTTAAGCCTCTGCATCACTCTCTTAAGCCTCTGAATCACTCTCTTGAGCCTTTACATCACTCTCTTGAGCCCCTGCATACCTCTCTCAAGCCTCTGCATCACTCTCTTGAGCCTCTGCATCACCCTCTTATGCCTGCGTATTATTATCTTGAGCCTCTGCACCCCTCTCCTAAGCCTCTGCCTCACTCTCTTAAGCCTCTGCATCATTCTCTTGAGCCTCAGCATCCCTCTCTTAAACCTCTGCATCACTCTCTCGAGCCTCTGCATCCCTCTCTTGAGCCTCTGCATCCCTCTCTTGGGCCTCTACATCCCTCTCTTGATCCTCTGCATCCCTCTCTTAAGCCTCTGCATCACTCTCTTAAGCCGATGCATCACTCTCTTAAGCCTCTGCATCACTCTCTTGAGCTTCTGCATCACCCTCTAAAGCCTCTGCATTATTCTCCTGAGCCTCTGCATTATTCTCCTGAGCCTCTGCATCACTCTCGTAAGCCTCTGAATTACTCTCTTTAGCCTCTGCATCCCTCTCCTGAGCCTCTGCATCACTCTCGTAAGCCTCTGCATCCCTCTCTTAAGCCTCTGCATCACTCTCTTAAGCCGATGCATCACTCTCTTAAGCCTCTGCATCACTCTCTTGAGCTTCTGCATCACCCTCTAAAGCCTCTGCATTATTCTCCTGAGCCTCTGCATCACTCTCGTAAGCCTCTGAATTACTCTCTTTAGCCTCTGCATCCCTCTCCTGAGCCTCTGCATCACTCTCGTAAGCCTCTGCATTACTCTCTTGAGCCTCTGCATCACTCTCTTGAGCCTCTACATCCCTCGCTTGAGCCTCTGCATCCCTCTCTTAAGCCTCTGCATCCCTCTCCTAAGCCTCTGCAAAACTCTCTTCAGCCTCTGCATCACTCTCTCAAGCCTCTGCATCCCTCTCATGATCATCTGCATCACTCTCCTAAGCCTCTGCATCACTCTCTTGAGCCTCTGCATAACTCTCTTGAGCCTCTGCATCACTCTCTTCAGCCTCTGAAACCCTCTCTTGAGGCCTCTGCATCACTGTCTTGATCCTCTGCATCACTCTCTTGAGCCTCTGCATCACTCTCTTGAGCCTTTGCATCACTCTCTTGAGCTTCTGCATCCCTCTCTTAAGCCTCTGCAACACTCTCTTCAGCCTCAGCATCACTCTCTTAAGCCTCTGCAACCCTCTCTTAAGCCTCTGCATCAGTCTCTTCAGCCTTTGCAACACTCCCCTCAGCCTCTGCATCAATCTCTTCAGCCTCTGCATCACTCTATTCAGCCTTTGCATCACTCTCGTAAGCCTCTGCATCACTATCTTGAGCCTTTGCATCACTCTCCTGAGTCTCTGCATCCCTCTCTTAAGCCTCTGCAACACTCTCTTCAGCCTCTGCAACACCCTCTTCAGCCTCTGCATCTGTCTCTTCAGCCTTTGCATCACTCTCTTGAGCCTCTGCATCCGTCTCTTAAGCCTCTGCGACACTCTCTTCAGCCTCTGCATCACTCTCTTGATCCTCTGCATCACTCTCTTGAGCCTCTGCATCACTCTCTTGAGCCTTTGCATCACTCTCTTGAGCCTCTGCATCCCTTTCTTAAGCCTCTGCATCACTCTCTTGAGCCTTTGCATCATTCTCCTGAGCCTCTGCATCCCTCTCTTAAGCCTCTGCAACACTCTCTTTAGCCTCTGCAAAACTCTCTTGAGGCTTTGCATCACTCTCTTGAGCCTTTGCATCACTCTCTTGAGCCTTTGCACCCCTCTCTTAAGCCTCTGAATCCTTCTCTTGAGGCCTCTGCATAACTCTCGAGCCTCTGCATCCCTCTCTTAAGCCTCTGCATCCCTCTCTTGAGCCTCTGCATCATTCTCTTAAGCCTCTGCATCCCGTTTTTGAGCCTTTGCATCACTTTCTTAAGCCTCTGCATCCCTCTCTTGAGCCTCTGCATCCCTCTCTTTTGCCTCTGCATCCCTCACTTGAGCCTCTGCATCCCTCTCTTTTGCCTCTGCATCCCTCTCTTGAGCCTCTGCATCCCTCTCTTGAGCCTCTGCATCCCTCTCTGAAGCCTCTGTATCACTCTCTTAAGCCTCTACATCACTCTCGCAAGCCTCTGAATTACTCTCTTTAGCCACTGCATCCCTCTCTTGAGTCTCTGCATCACTCTATTCAGCCTCTGCATTCCTCTCTTGAGCCTCTGAATCACTCTCTTAAACCTCTGCATCACTCTTTTGAGCCCCTACATCCCTCGCTTGAGCCTCTGCATTCCTCTCTTAAGCCTCTGCATCGCTCTCTTGAGCCTCTGCAAAACTCTCTTAAGCCTCTGCATCCCTCTCATGATCATCTGCTTCACTCTCGTAATCCTCTGCATCACTCTCTTGAGCCTCTGCATATGTCTCTTGAGCCTCTGCATCACTCTCTTGAGCCTCTGCATCCCTTTCATGAGCCTCTGCATCCTTCCCCTGAGCCTTTGTCTCACTTTCTTAAGCCTCTGCATATCTCTCTTGAGCCTCTGCATCACTCTCAAGAGCCTCTGCATCCCTCGCCTGAGCCTCTGCATCCCTCTCTTGAGCCTTTGCATCACTCTCTTAAGCCTCTGCATCCCTCTCTTGAGCCTTTGCATCACTCTCAAGAACCTCTGCATCCCACTTTTGTACCTCTGCATCCCACTTTTGTGCCTCTGCCTCCTTCACTTGAGCCTCTTAAGCCTCTGCAACACTCTCTTCAACCTCTGCAACACTCGTCAGCCTCTGCATCACTCTCTTGAGCCTTTGCATCACTCTCCTGAGCCTCTGCATCACTCTCTTAAGCCTCTGCAACACTCTCTTCAGCCTCTGCATCACTCTCTTAAGCCTCTGCATCCCTTTTTTGATGCTCTGCATCACTTTCTTAAGCCTCTGCATCACTCTCTTGAGCTTCTGCATCCTCTCCTAAGCCTCTGCAAAACTCTCGTCAGCCTCTGCATCACTCTCTTAAGCCTTTGCATCCCTCTCATGAGCCTCTGCATCACTCTCGTAAGCCTCTGAATCACTCTCTTGAGTCTCTGAATCCCTCTCTTAAGCATCTGCATCACTCTCTGGAGCCTCTGCATCCCTCTCTGGAGCCACAGCATCCCTCTCTTGAGCCTCTGCAGCACTCTCTTGAGCCTCTTCATCATTCTCTTGAGCCTCTGCATCACTCTCTTGAGCCTTTGCATCCCTCTCTCAAGCCTCTGCTTCAGTCTCGTGAGCCTCTGCATCCCTCTCTTGAACTCCTGCATCCCTCTCATGAGCCTCTGCATCCCTCTCTTGAGCCTTTGCATCACTCTCTTAAGCCACTGCATCCCTCTCTTGAGCCTCTGCATCACTCTCAAGAGCCTCTGCATCCCTCTCTTTTGCCTCTTCATCCCTCACTTGAGCCTCTGCATCCCTCTCTTGAGCGACTGCATCCCTTCCTTGAGCCTCTGCATCCCTCTCTTGAGCCTCTTCATCCGTCTCTTAAGCCTCTGCATCACTCTCTTAAGCCTCAGCATCACTCTCGTAAGCCTCTGCTTCACTCTCTTAAGCCTCTGCATCACTCCCGTAAACATCTGAATCACTCTCTTGAGCCTCTCCATCACTCTCTTGAGCCTCTGCATCCCTCTATTGAGCCTCACTCTGCATCCCTCTCCTTAGCCTCTGCATCTCTCTCCTGAGCCTCTGCATCACTCTCAAGAGCCTCTGCATCCCTCTCTTGTGCCTCTTCATCCCTCACTTTAGCCTCTGCATCCTTCTCTTGAGCCTCTGCATCCCTCTCTTGAAATCCTGCATCCTTCTCATGAGAGTCTGCATCCCTCACTTGAGCCTTTGCATCACTCTCTTAAGCCTCTGCATCTCTCTCTTGAGCCTCTGCGTAAAGCGTCACAAAAGCCTCTGCATCCCTCTCTTGTGCCTCTGCTTCCCTCACTTGAGCCTCTGCATCCCTCTCTTTAGCCTCTGCAACACTCTTTTCAGCCTCAGCATCACTCTCTTAAGCCTATGAATCCCTCTCTTGAGGCCTCTGCTTAACTCTCTCGAGCCTCTGCATCACTCTCTCGAGCCTCTGCATCACTCTCTTGATCCTCTGAATCACTCTCGTAAGCCTCTGAATCACTCTCTTGAGCCTCTGCTTTCTTCTCTTAAGCCTCTTCATCCCTCTCTTAAGCCTCTGCATCACTCTCTTAAGACTCTGCATCACTCTCTAGAGCCTCTGCATAACTCTCTTCAAGAGAATTCAAGACAGTGATGCAGAGGCTCAAGAAAGGGATGCAGAGGCTTAAGAAAGTGATCCAGAGGCTCAAAAAAGGGATGCAGAGGCTAAAGAGAGTGATGCAGAGGCTGAAGAGAAGATGGAAGATGTACACGTAAAACCGCTCTAATCCGGCTGAAACGTTGATGTATGCAATAAAAACAACTTCTCCCCTTTTCATCATCTTACTCAGTATTTTAACGAGAAACAAATAGTTGATTGAAAATGAAGTATTTAATGTTATTTTCTAATCAATTATGTGTTTGCATCATTTTTATCGTATATATAAAGAATTAATACCAATAAACTGAAAATTCACAAAAACGTGGAAAAACGGCAAAACAATGCCTAATTCGATGATATTTTGTAAAAATCACTTAAAGGAAAATGGGATGATAAACGTCAAAATATTGCCAAATTCGATGATTTTTAATACGAAACATCATCCAAGAAAACTTACTTAAAAAAGAAAAATTTGCAAAATTCTGAGATTTGAAGGCCAAATCACATATCGTGAGAAAACATGAAGTAGTATCGAAAATTTGGTAAAAACGAATACATTTACGTAAAGTGACACTACATGAAAAACGTGAAAAAGTCTCTATATTACCAAATTTGAGGATTTTTACTTCAAATCAAAAAGCGAGGTTTCGTAATTTTTAGATCCTAGAAAAGACATAAAAATGTTGTTTCCAATACAAATGATAAAAATCAATGTGTTTTCATTAGAAATAACTAAAATATTCCTGCTTTTCCGTTTTTATTACCGATGGAAGATGTACACGTAAAACCACTCTAATCCGATTGAAACGTCGATATATGCAATAAAATCATAACTTCTCGCTTTTTCAATATCTAACTCAGTTTTTTAACGAGAAAGAAATAGTTGATTGAAGTATTTATTGTTAATTTCTAATCAATTATGTGTTTGCATAATTTTTATCGTATATATAATGAATTAATAACAATAAACTGAAAATTAACAAAAACGTGGAAAAACGGCAATATATTGCCTATTTCGATGATATTTTGTTTAAATTACATAGAGGAAAAAAGGATGATAAACGTCAAAATATTGCTAAATTCAATGATTTTTAGTACAAAACAAAACGCAAGAAAACTTGCTTAAAATGCAAAATTTGCGAAATTCTCAGATTTGAAAGCCAAATCACATATCATGAGAAAATATCATGAGTCGATATATGCAATAAAAACAGAACTTCTCCCCTTTTCAATATCTTACTCAGTATTTTAAAGAGAAACAAATAGATGATTGAAAATGAAGTATTTAAGGTTATTTTCTGATCAATTATGTGTTTGCATAATTTTTATCGTATATTTAATGAATTAATAACAATAAACTGAAAATTCACAAAAACGTGGAAAAACGGCCTTATTCAATGATATTTTGTTTAAATCACAAAAAGGAAAAGAGGATGATTAAGGGCAAAATATTGCTAAATTCGATGATTTTTAGTACAAAACAAAATGCAAGAAAACTTGCTTAAAAATGCAAAATTTGCGAAATTCAAAGATTTGAAGGCCAAATCACATATCGTGAGAAAACATGAAGTAGTATCGAAAGATTGGTAAAACGAATATATTTACGTAAAGTCACACTACATGAAAAACGTGAAAAAAAATCGCTATATTACCAAACTTGAGGATTTTAACTTCAAATCATAAAGCGAGGTTTCGTATAATTTAGATCCTAGAAAAGACATATAAAAATGTTGTTTCCAATACAAATGATAAAAATCAATGTGTTTTTATTAGAATTAACAAAAATGTTCCTGAAAAGAAATAAAAATGTTGTTTCCAATACAAATGATAAAAATCAATGTGTTTTCATTAGAATTAACTAAAGTTTTCCTGATTTCCCGTTCATATTACCGATGGAAGATGTACACGTAAAACCGCTCTAATCCGGCTGAAACGTCGATATATGCAATAAAAACAGAACTTCTCGCATTTTCAATATCTTACAAAGTTTTTTAACGAGAAAAAAATAGTTGATTGAAAATGAAGTATTTAATGTTATTTTCTAATCAATTATGTGTTGTATTTAAGGTTATTTTCTGATCAATTATGTGTTTGCATAATTTTTAACGTATATTTAATGAATTAATAACAATAAACTGAAAATTCACAAAAACGTGGAAAAACGGCCTTATTCGATGATATTTTGTTTAAATCACATAAAGGAAATGGGGATGATGAAGGTCAAAATATTGCTAAATTCGATGATTTTTAGTACAAAACAAAATGCAAGAAAACTTGCTTAAAAATGCAAAATTTTCGAAATTCTGAGATTTGATGGCCAAATCACATATCGTGAGAAAACATGAAGTAGTATCGAAATATTGGTAAAAACGAATATATATACGTAAAATCACACTACATGAATAACGTGAGAAAAGTCACTATATTACCATATATGAGGATTTTAACTTCATATCATAGAGCGAGGTTTCGTATTATTTAGATCCAAGAAAAGACATATGACAATGTTGTTTCGAATACAAATGATAAAAATCAATGTGTTTTCATAAAAATTAACTAAAATAATCCCGGATTTTCCGTGTATATTACCGATGAAAGATGTGCAAGTAAAACCGTTCTTATCCGGCTGAAACGTCGATATATGCAATAAAAACAGAACTTCTCCCCTTTTAAATATCTTACTCAGTATTTTAACGAGAAATAAATCGATGATTGAAAATGAAGTATTTAAGGTTATTTTCTGAACAATTATGTGTTTGCATAACTTTTCTCGTATATATATTGAAATAATAACAATAAACTGAAAATTCACAATAACGTGGAAAAACGGCAAAATATTGCCTAATTCGATGATATTTTGTTTAAATCACATAAAGGAATAGAGGGATGATAAACGTCAAAATATTGCTGAATTCGATGATTTTCAATACGAAACAAAATGCAAGAAAACTTGCTTAAAATGCAATATTATGCGAAAATCTGAGATTTGAAGGCCAAATCATATATCGTGATACTACATGAAATAGTATCGAAATATTTTCATTTCAATTCATTTTCAATCATCTATTTGTTTCTCGTTAAAATGCTGAGTAAGATATTTAAAAGGGGAGAAGTTCTGTTTTTATTGCATATATCGACGATTCAGCCGGATAAGAACGGTTTTACGTGTATATCTTCCATCGGTATATAAACCGAAAATCAGGAACATTTTAGTTAATTTTAATAAAAACACATTGATTTTTTCATTTGTATTGGTAGCAACATCTTTATACGTCTTTTCTAGGGTCTAAAAAATACGAAACGTCGCTCTATGATTCGAAGTTAAAATCCTCAAATTTGGTATAATAATGACTTTTTTCACGTTTTTCATGTAGTTTGATATTACGTAAATATATTCATTTTACCAATATTTCGATACTATTTCATGTAGTGTCACGATATGTGATTTGGCCTTCAAATCTCAGATTTTTGCATAATATTGCATTTTAAGCAAGTTTTCTTGCATTTTGTTTCGTACTAAGAATCATCGAATTCAGCAATATTTTGCCGTTTATCATCCCATTTTCCATTATGTGATATAAACAAAATATCATCGAATTGGGCAATATTTTGCCGTTTTTTCACGTTTTTGTGAATTTTTATTTTATTGTTATTAATTCCTTAAATATACGATAAAAATTATGCAAACACATAATTGATCAGAAAATAACCTTAAATACTTCATTTTCAATCATCTATTTGTTTCTCGTTAAAATACTGAGTAAGATATTTAAAAGAGGAGAAGTTTTGTTTTTATTGCATATATCGACGTTTCAGCCGGATAAGAACGGTTTTACGTGTATATCTTCCATCGGTAATATAAACCGAAAATCAGGAACATTTTAGTTAATTTTAATGAAAACACATTGATTTTTATCATTTATATTTGAAGCAACATCTTTATGTCTATTCTAGGGTCTAAAAAATACGAAACGTCGCTTTATGATTCGAAGCTAAAATCCTCAAATTTGGTATAATAATGACTTTTTCACGTTTTTCATGTAGTTTGATTTTACGTAAATATATACATTTTACCAATATTTCGATACTATTTCATGTAGTGTCACGATATGTGATTTGGCCTTCAAATCTCATATTTTCGCATAATATTGCATTTTAAGCAAATTTTCTTGCATTTTGTTTCGTACTAAAAATCATCGAATTCAGCAATATTTTGACGTTTATCATCCCCTTTTCCTTTATGTGATATAAACAAAATATCATCGAATTATGCAATATTTTGCTGTTTTTCCACGTTTTTGTGAATTTTCAGTTTATTGCTATTAATTCATTAAATATACGATAAAAATGATGCAAACACATAATTGATTAGAAATTAACCTTAAACACTTCATTTTCAATCAGCTATTTGTTTCTCGTTAAAATACTGAGTAAGATATTGCAAAGGGGAGAAGTTCTGTTTTTATTGCATATATCGACGTTTCAGGTGGATTAGAGCGGTTTTACGTGTACATCTTCCATCGGTAATATAAACCGAAAATCAGGAACATTTTAGTTAATTTTAATGAAAACACATTGATTTTTATCATTTGTATTCGAAACAACATTGTCATATGTCTTTTCTTGGATCTAAACAATACGAAACCTCGCTCTATGATTTGACGTTAAAATCCTCAAATATGGTAATATAGTGACTTTTTTCACGTTATTCATGTAGTGTGATTTTACGTATATATATTCGTTTTTACCAATATTTCGATACTACTTCATGTTTTCTCACGATATGTGATTTGGAGTTCATATCTCTGAATTTCGCAAATTTTGCATTTTTAAGCAAGTTTACTTGCATTTTGTTTTGTACTAAAAGTCATCGAATTTAGCAGTATTTTGACCTTTATCATCCCCTTTTCCTTTATGTGATTTAAACAAAA
Organism: Procambarus clarkii; assembly: GCF_040958095.1. Lineage (NCBI taxonomy): Eukaryota > Metazoa > Arthropoda > Malacostraca > Decapoda > Cambaridae > Procambarus > Procambarus clarkii. Next base: position 2,701,070 of record NC_091202.1, on the reverse strand, counting down.
TATCATCGAATTAGGCCGTTTTTCCACGTTTTTGTGAATTTTCAGTTTATTGTTTTAATTCATTATATATACGAGGAAAATTATGCAAACACATAATTGATCAGAAAATAACCTTAAATACTTCATTTTCAATCATCTATTTGTTTCTCGTTAAAATACTGAGTAAGATGCATCACTCAAGAGAGTGATGCAGAGACTGAAGAGAGTGATGCAGAGGATGAAGAGAGTGTTGCAGTGGCTCACGAGAGAGATGAAGAGGCTGAAGAGAGTGATTCAGAGGCTCGAGAGAGAGATGCAGAGGCTTAAGAGAGTGGAGCAGAGGCTTAGGAGAGGGATGCAGAGGCTCAAGAGAGTAATGCAGAGGCTTACGAGGGTGATGCAGAGGCTCAAGAGAGTGATGCAGAGGCTTGAGAGAGGGATGCAGGGGCTGAAGAGAGTGATGCAGAGGCTCTAGAGAGTGATGCAGAGGCTCAAGAGAGGGCTGAAGAGGCTGAAGAGAGTTATGCAGAGGCTCAAGAGAGTGATGCAGAGACTTACGAGAGTGATGCAGATGATCAAGAGAGGGATGCAGAGGCTCTAGAGAGTGATACAGAGGCTCAAGAAAGGGATGAAGAGGCTGAAGAAAGTTATGCAGGGGCTCAAGAGAGTGATGCAGAGGCTTACGAGAGTGATGCAGATGATCAAGAGAGGCTTAAATGCAGAGGCTTAAAAGAGTGATGCAGAGGCTGAAGAGAGTGATGCAAGGGCTCAAGAGAGTGATGCAGAGGCTCAAGAGAGTGATTCAGAGGCTAAGGAGAGTGATGCAAAGGCTCAAGAGAGGGATGCAGAGACTCATGAGAGGGATGCAGGAGTTCAAGAGAGGGATGCAGAGGCTCAAGAGAGTGATTCAGAGGCTTACGAGAGTGATGCAGAGGCTTAAGAGAGTGATGCAGAGGCTTAAGAGAGGGATGCAGAGGCTGAAGAGAGTGTTGCAGAGGCTCAAGAGAGGGATGAAGAGACGGAAGAGAGTGATGCAGAGGTTTTAGAGAGGGATACAGAGGCTCAAGAGAGTGATGCAGAAACGTAAGAGAGTGAGGCAGAGGCTTAGGAGAGGGATGCAATGGCTCAAAAGAGTAGTGCAGAGTCTTAAGAGTTTGTTGCAGAGGCTCAAGAAAGTGATGCAGAGGCTTGAGAGAGGGATGCAGGGGCTCAAGAGAGTGATGCAGAGGATCAAGAGAGTGATTCAGAGGCTTAAGAGAATGATGCAGAGGCTTAAGAGAGTGATGCAGAAGCTTAAGAGAGGGATGCAGTGGCTCTAGAGAGGGATGCAGAGGCCCAAGAGACGGATGCAGAGGCTCAAGAGAGGGATGCAAAGGCTCACGTGAGGGATGCAGTGGCACAAGAGAGGGAGGCACAGGCTCTTGAGAGTGATGCAGAGGCTCAATAGAGGGATGCAGAGGCTTAAGAGAGTGTTGCAAAGGCTCAAGAGAGGGATGCAGAGGCTTATGAGAGGGATGCAGGAGTTCAAGAGAGTGATGCAGAGGCTCAAGAAAGGGATGTAGAGGCTTAAGAAAGTGATGCAGAGGCTCAAAAAAGGGATGCAGAGGCTTAGGAGAGTGATACAGAGGCCTAAGAGAGTGATGCAGAGGCTTACGTAAATGATGCAGAGGCTCAAAAGAGGGATGCAGAGGCTTAAAAAGGTGATGCAGAGCCTAAGAGAGAGTGATGCAGAGGCTCAAGAGAGGGATGCAGGGGCTCAAGAGAGTGATACAGAGGCTCAAGAGAGTGATTCAGAGGCTTACGAGTGTGATGCAGAGGCTTAAGAGAGTGATGCATAGGCTCTAGAGAATGCAGAGGATCAAGAGAGTGATGCAGAGGATCAGGAGAGTGATGCAGAGGCTCGAGAGAGTGATTCAGAGGCTAACGAGAGTGATGCAGAGGCTCGAGAGAGTTATGCAGAGGCCTCAAGAGAGGGATTCAGAGGGTTAAGAGAGTGATGCAGAGGATGAAGAGAGTGTTGCCGAGGCTCAAGAGAGGGATGATGAGGCTGAAGAGAGTGATGCAGAGGCTCGAGAGAGAGATGCAGAGGCTCAAGAGAGTGATGCAGAGGCTTAAGAGAGTGAGGCAGAGGCTTAGGAGAGGGATGCAGAGGCTCAAGAGCGTAATGCAGAGGCTTACGAGGGTGTTGCAGAGGCTCAAGAGAGTGATGCAGAGGCTTGAGAGATGGATGCAGGGGCTGAAGAGAGTGATGCAGAGGCTCTAGAGAGGGATGCAGAGGCTCAAGAGAGTGATGCAGAGGCCGAAGAGAGTGATGCAGAGGATCAAGAGAGTGATGCAGAGGCGGAAGAGAGTGATGCAGAGGATCAAGAGAGTGATGCAGAGGCTTAAGAGAGTGATGCAGAGGCCTTAAGAGAGGGATTCAGAGGCTTAAGGGAGTGATGCAGAGGCTGAAGAGAGTGTTGCAGAGGCTCAAGAGAGGGATGCAGAGGCTCAAGAGAGTGATGCATTCTCATGAGAATGATTCAGAGGCTCAATAGAGTGATGCAGAGGATCAAGAGAGTGATGCAGAGGCTGAAGAGAGAAATGCAGAGGCTAAAGAGAGTGATTCAGAGGCTCAAGAGAGTGATGCAGGGGCTCAAGAAAATGATGTAGAGGCTTAAGAGAAGGATGTAGAGGCTCAAGAGAATGATGCAGAGGCTCAAGAGAGTGATGTAGAGGATCAAGAGAGGGATGCAGAGGTTTAAGAGAGTGATGCAGAGGCTCAAGAGAGTGATGCAGAGGCTCGAGAGAGTTATGAAGAGGCCTCAAGAGAGGGATTCAGAGGCTTAGGAGAGGGGAGCAGTAGCTCAAGAGAGTGATGCACAGGTTTAAGAGAGGGATGCTGAGGCTCAAGAGAACGATGCAGAGGCTTAAGAGAGTGAGGCAGAGGCTTAGGGGAGGGATGTAGAGGCTCAAGATAATAATGCAGAGGCTTAAGAGGGTGATGCAGAGGCTCAAGAGAATGATGCAGAGGCTTGTGAGTGGGATGCTGGGGCTTAAGAAAGTGATGCAAAGGCTCAAGAGAGTGATTCAGAGGCTTAAGAGAGTGATGCAGAGGCTTAAGAGAGTGATGCAGAGGCTCAAGAGAGGGATCATCCCTCACTTGAGCCTCTGCATCCCTCTCTTGAGCCTCTGCATCACTCTCTTGAACTCCTGCATCCCTCTCATGAGCCTTTGCATCCCTCCTTTGAGCCTTTGCATCACTCTCTTAAGCCTCTGCATCCCTCTCTTGAACCTCTGCGTCACTCGCAAGAGCATCTGCATCCCTCTCTTAGGCCTCTGCATCCCTCACTTGAGCCTCTGCATCCCTCTCTTTTCCGTCTGCATCCCTCTCTTAAGCCTCTGCATCCCTCTCATGAGCCTCTGCATCCCACTCTGAAGCCTCTGCATCACCCTCTTAAACCTCTAAGAGAGGCTCTTAAGCCTCTCTTAAGCCTCTACATCATCTACTGGTTTCTCGTTAAAATTCTGAGTAAGATATTGAAAAGGGGAGAAGTTCTGTTGTTATTGCATATATCGACGTTTCAGCTGGATTAGAACGGTTTAACGTGTACATCTTCCATCGGTAATATAAACCGAAAATCAGGAACTTTTAGATTTTTTAATGAAAACACATTGATTTTTATCATTTGTATTGGAAGGAACATCTTTATACGTCTTTTCTAGGGTCTAAAAAACACGAAACGTCGCTTTAAGATTCGAAGTTAAAATCCTCAAACTTGGTATAATAATGACTTTTTTCACGTTTTTCATGTAGTTTGATATTACGTAAATATATTCATTTTTACCAATATTTCGATACTATTTCATGTAGTATCACGATATGTGATTTGGCCTTCAAATCTCAGATTTTCGAATAATATTGCATTTTAAGCAAGTTTTCTTGCATTTTGTTTCGTACTAAAAATCATCGAATTCAGCAATATTTTGACGTTTATCATCCCCTTTTCCTTTCTGTGATATAAACAAAATTTCATCGAATTAGGCAATATTTTGCTGTTTTTCCACGTTTGTGTGAATTTTCAGTTTATTGCTATTAATTCAATAAATATACGATAAAAATGATGCAAACACATAATTGATTAGAAATTAACCTTAAACACTTCATTTTCAATCAACTACTTGTTTCTCGTTAAAATACTGAGTAAGATAGTGGAAAGGGAAGAAGTTCTGTTGTTATTGCATTTATCGACGTTTCAGCCGGATTAGAGTGGTTTTACGCATATATCTTCCATCGGTAATATAAACGGAAAATCAGGAACATTTTAGTTAATTCTAATGAAAACACATTGACTTTTTATCATTTGTATTGGAAACAACATCTTTATACGTCTTTTCTAGGGTCTAAAAAATACGAAACGTCGCTTTATGATTCGAAGTTAAAATCCACAAATTTGGCATAATAATGACTTTTTAACGTTTTTCATGTAGTTTGATATTACGTAAATATATTCATTTTTACCAATATTTCGATACTATTTCATGCAGTATCACGATATGTGATTTGGCCTTCAAATTTCAGATTTTCGCATAATATTGCATTTTAAGCAAGTTTTCTTGCATTTTGTTTCGTACTAAAAATAATCGAATTCAGCAATATTTTGACGTTTATTATCCCCATTTCCTTTATGTGATATAAACAAAATATCATCGAGTTAGGCAATATTTTGCTGTTTTTCCACGTTTTTGTGAATTTTCAATTTATTGCTTTTAATTCATTAAATATACGATTAAAATGATGCAAACACATAATTGATTAGAAATTTACCTTATACACTTCATTTTCAATCAACTATTTGTTTCTCGTTAAAATACTAAGTAAGATATTGAAAAGGGAAGAAGTTCTGTTTTTATTCCATATATCGACGTTTCAGCCGGATTAGAGCGATTTTACGTGTACATCTTCCATCGGTAATATTAACGGAAAATCAGGAACATTTTAGTTATTTCTAATGAAAACACATTGATTTTTATCATTTGTATTGGAAACAACATTGTCATATGTCTTTTCTTGGATCTAAACAATACGAAACCTCGCTCTATGATTTGAAGTTAAAATCCTCAAATATGGTAATATAGTGACTTTTTTCACGTTATTCATGTAGTGTGATTTTACGTATATATATTCGTTTTTACCAATATTTCGATACTACTTCATGTTTTCTCACGATATGTGATTTGGAGTTCATATCACTGAATTTCGCAAATTTTGCATTTTTAAGCAAGTTTACTTGCATTTTGTTTTGTACTAAAAGTCATCGAATTTAGCAGTATTTTGACCTTTATCATCCCCTTTTCCTTTAAGTGATTTAAACAAAATATCATCGAATTAGGCCGTTTTTCCACGTTTTTGTGAATTTTCAGTTTATTGTTTTAATTCATTATATATACGAGAAAAATTATGCAAACACATAATTGATCAGAAAATAACCTTAAATATTTCATTTTCAATCATCTATTTGTTTCTCGTTAAAATACTAAGTAAGATATTTAAAAGGGGAGAAGTTCTGTTTTTATTGCATATATCGACGTTTCAGCTGGATTAGAACGGTTTTACGTGTACATCTTCCATCGGTAATATTAACGGAAAATCAGGAACATTTTAGATATTTCTAATGAAAACACATTGATTTTTATCATTTGTATTGGAAACAACATTGTCATATGTCTTTTCTTGGATCTAAACAATACGAAACCTCGCTCTATGATTTGAAGTTAAAATCCTCAAAAATGGTAATATAGTGACTTTTTTCACGTTATTCATGTAGTGTGATTTTACGTATATATATTCGTTTTTACCAATATTTCGATACTACTTCATATTTTCTCACGATAAGTGATTTGGCCTTCATATCTCAGAATTTCGCAAATTTTGCATTTTTAATTAATAAGCAAGTTTTCTTGCATTTTGTTTTGTACTAAAAATCATCGAATTTAGCAATATTTTGACCTTTATCATCCCCTTTTCCTTTATGTGATTTAAACAAAATATCATCGAATTAGGCAATATTTTGCCGTTTTTCCACGTTTTTGTGAATTTTTAGTTTATTGTTATTATGTCATTATATATACGAGAAAAATTATGCAAGCACATAATTGATCAGAAAATAACCTTAAATACTTCATTTTCAATCATCTATATGTTTCTCGTTATAATACTGAATAATATTTCTCCCCTTTTAATATTTAAAAGGGGAGAAGTTCTGTTTTTATTGCATATATCGACGTTTCAGCCGGATTAGAACGGTTTTACGTGTACATCTTCCATCGGTAATATAAACCGAAAATCAGGATTATTTTAGTTAATTTTAATGAAAACACATTGATTGTTATAATTTGTATTGGAAGCTACATCTTTATAAGTCTTTTCCAGGGTCTAAAAAATACGAAACGTCGCTCTATGATTCGAAGTTTAATTCCTCAAATTTGGTATAATAATGACTTTTTTCACATTTTACATGTAGTTTGATATTACGTAAATATATTCATTTTTACCAATATTTCGATACTATTTTCGCGATATGTGATTTGGCTTTCAAATCTCAGATTTTCGCACAATATTGCATTTTAAGCAAGTTTTCTTGCATTTTGTTTCGTACTAAAAATCATCGAATTCAGCAATATTTTGACGTTTATCATCCCCTTTTCCTTTATGTGATATAAACAAAATATCATCGAATTATGCAATATTTTGCTGTTCTTCCACGTTTTTGTGAATTTTCAATTTATTGCTTTTAATTCATTAAATATACGATTAAAATGATGCAAACACATAATTGATTAGAAATTTACCTTATTCACTTTATTTTCAATCAACTATTTGTTTCTCGTTAAAATACTAAGTAAGATATTGAAAAGGGAAGAAGTTCTGTTTTTATTGCATATATCGACGTTTAAACCGGATTAGAGCGGTTTTACGTGTACATCTTCCATCGGTAATATTAACGGAAAATCAGGAACATTTTAGTTATTATTAATGAAAACACATTGATTTTTATCATTTGTATTGGAAACAACATTGTCATATGTCTTTTCTTGGATCTAAACAATACGAAACCTCGCTCTATGATTTGAAGTTAAAATCCTCAAAAATGGTAATATAGTGACTTTTTTCACGTTATTCATGTAGTGTGATTTTACGTATATATATTAGTTTTTACCAATATTTCGACACTACTTCATATTTTCTCACGATATATGATTTGGCCTTCATATCTCAGAATTTCGCAAATTTTGCATTTTTAAGCAAGTTTTCTTGCATTTAGTTTTGTACTAAAAATCATCGAATTTAGCAATATTTTGACCTTGATCATCCCCTTTTCCTTCATGTGATTTAAACAAAATATCATCGAATTAGGCCGTTGTTCCACGTTTTTGTGAATTTTCAGTTTATTGGTATTAATTCATTATATATACGATAAAAATGATGCAAGCACATAATTGATCAGAAAATAACCTTAAATACTTCATTTTCAATCATCTATTTGTTTCTCGTTAAAATACTGAGTAAGATATTGAAAAGGGGAGAAGTACTGTTTTTATTGCATATATCGACGTTTCAGCCGGATTAAAACGGTTTTACGTGTACATCTTCCATCTGTAATATAAACCGAAAATCAGGAACATTTTAGTTAATTCTAATGAAAACACATTGATTTTTATCATTTGTATTTGAAACAACATTGTCATATGTCTTTTCTTGGATCTAAAAAATAAGAAACCAAGCTCTCTGATTTGAAGTTAAAATCCTCAAATATGGTAATATAGTGATTTTTTTCACGTTATTCATGTAGTGTAATTTTACGTATATATATTCGTTTTTACCAATATTTCGATACTACTTCATGTTTTCTCACGATATGTGATTTGGCCTTCAAATCTCAGAATTTCGCAAATTTTGCATTTTAAGCAAGTTTTCTTGCATTTTGTTTTGTACTAAAAATCATCGAATTTAGCAATATTTTGACCTCTATCATCCCCTTTTCCTTTATGTGATTTAAACAAAATATCATCGAATTAGGCAATATTTTGCCGTTTTTCCTCGTTTTTGTGAATTTTCAGTTTATTGTTATTATTTCATTATATATACGATAAAAATTATGCAAACACATAATTGATCAGAAAATAACCTTAAATACTTCATTTTCAATCATCTATTTGTTTCTCGTTAAAGTAAGATAATGAAATGGGGAGAAGTTCTGTTTTTATTGCATATATCGACGTTTCAGCCGGAATAGAACGGTTTTACGTGTACATCTTCCATCGGTAATATAAACCGAAAATCAGGAACATTTTAGTTAATTTTAATGAAAACACATTGATTTTTATCATTTGTATTGGAAGCAGCATCTTCATACGCCTTTTCTAGGGTCTAAAAAATACGAAACGTCGCTCTATGATTCGAAGTTAAAATCCTCAAATTTGGTATAATAATGATTTTTTTCACGTTTTTCATGTAGTTTGATATTACGTAATTATATTCATTTTTACCAATATTTCGATACTATTTCATGTAGTATCACGATATGTGATTTGGCCATCAAATCTCAGATTTTCGCATAATATTGCATTTTAAGTAAGTTTTCATGCATTTTGTTTCGTACTAAAAATCATCGAATTCAGCAATATTTTGACGTTTATCATCCCCTTTTCCTTTATGTGATATAAACAAAATATCATCGAATTACGCAATATTTTGCTGTTTTTCCACGTTTTTGTGAATTTTCAGTTTATTGCTATCAATTCATTAAATATACGATAAAAATGATGCAAACACATAATTGATTAGAAATGTACCTTATACACTTCATTTTCAATCAACTATTTGTTTCTCGTTAAAATACTGAGTAAGATATTGGAAAGGGAAGAAGTTCTGTTTTTATTCCATATATCGACGTTTCAGCCGGATTAGAGCGGTTTTACGTTTACATCTTCCATCGGTAATATTAACGGAAAATCAGGAACATTTTAGATATTTCTAATGAAAACACATTGATTTTTATCATTTGTGATGAGAGTGATGCAGAGACTGAAGAGAGAGATGCAGAGGCTTAAGAGAGTGATGCAGAAATTCAAGAGAGTGATGCAGAGGCACAAGAGAATGATGTAGAGGCTTAAGAGAGGGATGCAGAGGCTCAAGAGAGTGATGCAAAGGCTCAAGAGAGTGATGCAGAGACTTAAGAGAGGGACGCAGATTCTGAAGAGAGAGATGTAGAGGCTCAAGAGAGTGATGCAGAGGCTCAAGAGAGTGATGCAGAGACTGAAGAGATAGATGCAGAGGCTTAAGAGAGTGATGCAGAAATTCAAGAGAGTGATGCAGAGGCACAAGAGAATGATGTAGAGGCTTAAGAGAGGGATGCAGAGGCTCAAGAGAATGATGCAGGGGCTCAAGAGAATGATGCAGAGGCTTAAGAGAGGGATGCAGAGGATCAAGAGAGTGATGCAGAGACTTAAGAGAGGAATACAGAGGCTGAAGAGAATGATGCAAAGGCTTATGAGAGGAATGCAGAGGCAAAAGAGAATGATGCAGAGGCTTAGGATAGGAATGTAGAGGCTCAAGAAAGTGATCGAGGGGCACAAGAAAGTGATGCAGAGGCTCAACAGAGTGATTCAGAAGCTTACGAGAGTGATTCAGAGGCTTAAGAGAGGTATGCAGAGGCTTAGGAGAGGGATGCAGAGGCTCAAGAGAGGGATGCAGAGGCTCAAGAGAGGGATGCAGGGGCTCAAGAGAAGGATGCAGAGGCTAGAGTGAGGGAAGCAGAGGCACAAGAGAGGGATGCAGAGGCACTTGAGAGTGACACAGAGGCTAAAGAGAGGGATGCAGAGGCTTAAGAGAGGGATGCAGAGGCTCAGGTGAGGGATGAAGAGGCACAAGAGAGGGATGCAGAGGCTCTTGGGAGTGATGCAGAGGCTCAAGAGAGGGGATCAGAGGCTCAAAAGAGTGATTCAGAGGCTTACGAGAGTGATGCAGAGGCTTAAGAGAGTGATGCATAGGCTTAAGAAAGTGATGCAGAGGCTCAAAAGAGGGATGCAGAGGCTTACAAGGGTGATGCAGAGGCTCATGAGAGTGATGCAGAGGATCAAGAGAGGGATGCATGGGCTCAAGTGAGTGATACAGAGGCTCAAGAGAGTGATTCAGAGGCTTACGAGAGTGATGCAGAGGCTTAAGAGAGTGATGCAGAGGCTCAAGAGAGTGATGCTGAGGATCAAGAGAGGGAAGCAGAGGCTCATGAGAGTGATGCAAAGGCTCAAGAGAGTGATGCAGAGGCTGAAGAGAGTGTTGCAGAGGCTTAAGAGAGGGATGCAGAGGCTGAAGAGAATGATGCAGAGGCTCAACAGAGTGATTCAGAGTCTTACGAGAGTGATGCAGAGGCTTAAGAGAGTGATGCAGAGGCTTAAAAGAGGGATGCCGAGGCTCAAGAGAGGGATGCAGAGGCACAAGAGAGGGATGCAGGGGCTCAAGAGAGGGATGCAGAGGCTCAAGTGAGGGATGCAGAGGGTCAAGTGAGGGATGAAAGTTAGGTAATTACCTCAAGTGAGGTAATGAAAACACATTGATTTCTATCATTTGTCTTGGAAACAACATCTTTATATGTCTTTTCTAGGATCTAAATAATACGAAACCTCTCCTTATGATTTGTAGTTAAAATCCTCAAATTTGGTAATATAGCGATTTTTTTCACGTTTTTCATGTAGTGTGATTGTACGTAAATATATTCGTTTTTACCAATATTTCGATAATTCTTCATGTTTTCTCACGATATGTGATTTGGCCTTAAGTCTGCGAACTTCGCATAATATTGCATTTTTAAGCAAGTTTTCTTGCTCTTTGTTTTGTACTAAAAATCATCGAATTTAGCAATATTTTTACGTTTGTCATACCCTTTTTATCCCCATGTTGTTTCCAATACAAACGATATAAATCAATGTGTTTTCATTAGAATTAACTAAAATGTTCCTGATTTTCCGTTTATATTACCGATGGAAGATGTACACGTAAAACCGCTCTACTCCGGCTGAAACGTCGATATATGCAATAAAAACAGAACTTCTCCCCTTTTCATCATCTTACTCAGTATTTTAACGAGAAACAAATAGTTGATTGAAAATGAAGTATTTAAGGTTATTTTCAAATCAATTATGTGCTTGCATCATTTTTATCGTATATATAATGAATTAATACCAATAAACTGAAAATTCACAAAAACGTGGAAAACTGCAAAATAATGCCTAATTCGATGATATTTTGTTTAAACCACATAAAGGAAAAGGGGATGACAAACGTCAAAATATTGCTAAATTCGATGATTTTTAGTACAAAACAAAATGCAAGAAAACTTGCTTAAAAATGAAAAATTTGCGAAATTCTGAGATTTGAAGGCCAAATCACATATCGTGAGAAAACATGAAGTAGTATCGAAATATTGGAAAAACGAATACATTTACGTAAATGTATTCATTTATTATTTATTATTAATTTATTATTATTAAAGTTTCTCAGTATTTTAACGAGAAACAAATAGATGATTAAAAATGAAGTATTTAAGGTTATTTTCTGATCAATTATGTGTTTGCATAATTTTTATCGTATATATAATGAAATAATAACAATAAACTGAAAATTCACAAAAACGAGGAAAAACGGCAAAATATTGCCTAATTCGATGATATTTTGTTTAAATCACATAAAGGAAAAGGGGATGAAAGAGGTCAAAATATTGCTAAATTCGATGATTTTTAGTACAAAACAAAATGCAAGAAAACTTGCTTAAAAATGCAAAATTTGCGAAATTCTGAGATTTGAAGGCCAAATCACATATCGTGAGAAAACATGAAGTAGTATCGAAATATTGGTAAAAACGAATATATATACGTAAAATTACACTACATGAATAACGTGAAAAAAATCACTATATTACCATATTTGAGGATTTTAACTTCAAATCATAGAGCGAGGTTTCTTATTTTTTAGATCCAAGAAAAGACATATGACAATGTTGTTTCAAATACAAATGATAAAAATCAATGTGTTTTCATTAGAATTAACTAAAATGTTCCTGATTTTCCGTTTATATTACCGATGGAAGATGTACACGTAAAACCGCTCTAATCCGGCTGAAACGTCGATATATGCAATAAAACAGAACTTCTTCCCTTTTCAATATCTTACTCAGTATTTTAACGAGAAACAAATAGTTGATTGAAAATGAAGTGTTTAAGGTTAATTTCTAATCAATTATGTGTGTGCATCATTTTTATCGTATACTTAATGAATTAATAGCAATAAACTGAAAATTCACAAAAACGTGGAAAAACAGCAAAATATTGCCTAATTCGATGATATTTTGTTTATATCACGTAAAGGAAAAGGGGATGATAAACATCAAAATATTGCTGAATTCGATGATTTTTAGTACGAAACATAATGCAAGAAAACTTGCTTAAAATGCAATATAATGCGAAAATCTGAGATTTGAAGGCCAAATCACATATCGTGATACTACATGAAATAGTATCGAAATATTGGTAAAAATTAATATATTTACGTAATAACAAACTACATGAAAAACGTGAAAAAAGTCATTATTATACCAAATTTGAGGATTTTAACTTCCAATCATAAAGCGACGTTTCGTATTTTTTAGACCCTAGAAAAGACGTATAAAGATGTTGCTTCCAATATAAATGATAAAAATCAATGTGTTTTAATTAAAATTAACTAAAATGTTCCTGATTTTCGGTTTATATTACCGATGGAAGATGTACACGTAAAACCGTTCTAATCCGGCTGAAACGTCGATATATGCAATAAAAACAGAACTTCTCCCCATTTCATTATCTTACTCAGTATTTTAACGAGAAACAAATAGATGATTGAAAATGAAGTGTTTAAGGTCATTTTCTGATCAATTATGTGTTTGCATAATTTTTATCGTATATATAATGAAATAATAACAATAAACTGAAAATTCACAAAAACGTGGAAAAACGGCAAAATATTGCCTAATTCGATGATATTTTGTTTAAATCACATAAAGGGAAAGGGGATGATAGAGGTCAAAATATTGCTAAATTCGATGATTTTTAGTACAAAACAAAATGAAAGAAAACTTGCTTAAAAATGCAAAATTTGCGAAATTCTGAGATTTGAAGGCCAAATCACATATCGTGACAAAACATGAAGTAGTATCGATATATTGGTAAAACGAATATATATACGTAAAATCACACTACATGAATAACGTGAAAAAAATCACTATATTACCATATTTGAGGATTTTAACTTCAAATCATTGAGCGAGGTTTCGTATTTTTTAGATCCAAGAAAAGACATATGACAATGTTGTTTCAAATACAAATGATAAAAATCAATGTGTTTTCATTAGAATTAACTAAAATGTTCCTGATTTTCCGTTTATATTACCGATAGAAGATGTACACGTAAAACCGCTCTGATCCGGCTGAAACGTCGATATATGCAATAAAAGCAGAACTTCTTCCCATTCCAATATCTTACTCAGTATTTTAACGAGAAACAAATAGTTGATTGAAAATGAAGTGTTTAAGGTTAATTTCTAATCAATTATGTGTGTGCATCATTTTTATCGTATATTTAATGAATTAATAGCAATAAACTGAAAATTCACAAAAACGTGGAAAAACAGCAAAATATTTCCTAATTCGATGATATTTTGTTTTTATCACGTAAAGGAAAAGGGGATGATAAACATCAAAATATTGCTGAATTCGATGATTTTTAGTACGAAACATAATGCAAGAAAACTTGCTTAAAATGCAAAATAATGCGAAAATCTGAGATTTGAAGGACAAATCACATATCGTGATACTACATGAAATAGTATCAAAATATTGGTAAAAATTAATATATTTACGTAATATCAAACTACATGAAAAACGTGAAAAAAGTCATTATTATACCAAATTTGAGGATTTTAACTTCGAATCATAGAGCGACGTTTCGTATTTTTTAGACCCTAGAAAAGCCGTATAAAGATGTTGCTTCCAATACAAATGATAAAAATCAATGTGTTTTCATTAAAATTTACTAAAATGTTCCTGATTTTCGGTTTATATTACCGATGGAAGATGTACACGTAAAACCGTTCTAATTCGGCTGAAACGTCGATATATTCAATAAAAACAGAACTTCTCCCCATTTCATTATCTTGCTTTAACGAGAAACAAATAGATTAATTGAAAATGAAGTATTTAATGTTATTTTCTGATCAATTATGTGTTTGCATAATTTTTATCGTATATATAATGAAATAATAACAATAAACTGAAAATTCACAAAAACGTGGAAAAACGGCAAAATATTGCCTAATTCGATGATATTTTGTTTAAATCACACAAAGGAAAAGGGGATGATAGAGGTTAAAATTTTGCTAAATTCGATGATTTTTAGTACAAAACAAAATGCAAGAAAACTTGCTTAAAAATGCAAAATTTGCGAAATTCTGAGATTTGAAGGTCAAATCACATATCGTGAGAAACATGAAGTAGTATCGAATTATTGGTAAAAACGAATATATATACGTAAAATCACACTACATGAATAACGTGAAAAAAATCACTATATTACCATATTTGAGGATTTTAACTTCAAATCATGATCCAAGAAAAGACATGACAATGTTGTTTCAATTACAAATGATAAAAATCAATGTGTTTTCATTAGAATTAACTAAAATGTTCCTGATTTTCCGTTTATATTACAGAGGCTCAAGAGAGGGGTTCAGAGGCTCAAAAGAGTGATTCAGAGGCTTACGAGAGTGATGCAGAGGCTTAAGAGAGTGATGCATAGGCTTAAGAAAGTGATGCAGAGGCTCAAAAGAGGGATGCAGAGGCTTAAAAGGGTGATGCAGAGGCTCATGAGAGTGATGCAGAGGATCAAGAGAGGGATGCATGGGCTCAAGTGAGTGATACAGAGGCTCAAGAGAGTGATTCAGAGGCTTACGAGAGTGATGCAGAGAATTAAGAGAGTGATGCAGAGGCTCAAGAGAGTGATGCTGAGGATCAAGAGAGGGAAGCAGAGGCTCATGAGAGTGATGCAAAGGCTCAAGAGAGTGATGCAGAGGCTGAAGAGAGTGTTGCAGAGGCTTAAGAGAGGGATGCAGAGGCTGAAGAGAATGATGCAGAGGCTCAACAGAGTGATTCAGAGTCTTACGAGAGTGATGCAGAGGCTTAAGAGAGTGATGCAGAGGCTTAAAAGAGGGATGCCGAGGCTCAAGAGAGGGATGCAGAGGCACAAGAGAGGGATGCAGGGGCTCAAGAGAGGGATGCAGAGGCTCAAGTGAGGGATGCAGAGGGTCAAGTGAGGGATGAAAATTAGGTAATTACCTCAAGTGAGGTAATGAAAACACATTGATTTTTATCATTTGTCGTGGAAACAACATCTTTATATGTCTTTTCTAGGATCTAAATAATACGAAACCTCTCCTTATGATTTGTAGTTAAAATCCTCAAATTTGGTAATATAGCGATTTTTTTCACGTTTTTCATGTAGTGTGATTGTACGTAAATATATTCGTTTTTACCAATATTTCGATAATTCTTCATGTTTTCTCACGATATATGATTTGGCCTAAAGTCTGCGAATTTCGCATAATATTGCATTTTTAAGCAAGTTTTCTTGCTCTTTGTTTTGTACTAAAAATCATCGAATTTAGCAATATTTTTACGTTTGTCATACCCTTTTTATCCCCATGTTGTTTCCAATACAAATGATATAAATCAATGTGTTTTCATTAGAATTAACTAAAATGTTCCTGATTTTCCGTTTATATTACCGATGGAAGATGTACACGTAAAACCGCTCTACTCCGGCTGAAACGTCGATATATGCAATAAAAACAGAACTTCTCCCCTTTTCATCATCTTACTCAGTATTTTAACGAGAAACAAATAGTTGATTGAAAATGAAGTATTTAAGGTTATTTTCAAATCAATTATGTGATTGCATCATTTTTATCGTATATATAATGAATTAATACCAATAAACTGAAAATTCACAAAAAACGTGGAAAACTGCAAAATAATGCCTAATTCGATGATATTTTGTTTAAACCACATAAAGGAAAAGGGGATGACAAACGTCAAAATATTGCTAAATTCGATGATTTTTAGTACAAAACAAAATGCAAGAAAACTTGCTTAAAAATGCAAAATTTGCGAAATTCTGAGATTTGAAGGCCAAATCACATATCGTGAGAAAACATGAAGTAGTATCGAAATATTGGTAAAAACGAATATATATACGTAAAATTACACTACATGAATAACGTGAAAAAAATCACTATATTACCATATTTGAGGATTTTAACTTCAAATCATAGAGCGAGGTTTCTTATTTTTTAGATCCAAGAAAAGACATATGACAATGTTGTTTCAAATACAAATGATAAAAATCAATGTGTTTTCATTAGAATTAACTAAAATGTTCCTGATTTTCCGTTTATATTACCGATGGAAGATGTACACGTAAAACCGCTCTAATCCGGCTGAAACGTCGATATATGCAATAAAACAGAACTTCTTCCCTTTTCAATATCTTACTCAGTATTTTAACGAGAAACAAATAGTTGATTGAAAATGAAGTGTTTAAGGTTAATTTCTAATCAATTATGTGTGTGCATCATTTTTATCGTATACTTAATGAATTAATAGCAATAAACTGAAAATTCACAAAAACGTGGAAAAACAGCAAAATATTGCCTAATTCGATGATATTTTGTTTATATCACGTAAAGGAAAAGGGGATGATAAACATCAAAATATTGCTGAATTCGATGATTTTTAGTACGAAACATAATGCAAGAAAACTTGCTTAAAATGCAATATAATGCGAAAATCTGAGATTTGAAGGCCAAATCACATATCGTGATACTACATGAAATAGTATCGAAATATTGGTAAAAATTAATATATTTACGTAATAACAAACTACATGAAAAACGTGAAAAAAGTCATTATTATACCAAATTTGAGGATTTTAACTTCCAATCATAAAGCGACGTTTCGTATTTTTTAGACCCTAGAAAAGACGTATAAAGATGTTGCTTCCAATATAAATGATAAAAATCAATGTGTTTTAATTAAAATTAACTAAAATGTTCCTGATTTTCGGTTTATATTACCGATGGAAGATGTACACGTAAAACCGTTCTAATCCGGCTGAAACGTCGATATATGCAATAAAAACAGAACTTCTCCCCATTTCATTATCTTACTCAGTATTTTAACGAGAAACAAATAGATGATTGAAAATGAAGTGTTTAAGGTCATTTTCTGATCAATTATGTGTTTGCATAATTTTTATCGTATATATAATGAAATAATAACAATAAACTGAAAATTCACAAAAACGTGGAAAAACGGCAAAATATTGCCTAATTCGATGATATTTTGTTTAAATCACATAAAGGGAAAGGGGATGATAGAGGTCAAAATATTGCTAAATTCGATGATTTTTAGTACAAAACAAAATGAAAGAAAACTTGCTTAAAAATGCAAAATTTGCGAAATTCTGAGATTTGAAGGCCAAATCACATATCGTGACAAAACATGAAGTAGTATCGATATATTGGTAAAACGAATATATATACGTAAAATCACACTACATGAATAACGTGAAAAAAATCACTATATTACCATATTTGAGGATTTTAACTTCAAATCATTGAGCGAGGTTTCGTATTTTTTAGATCCAAGAAAAGACATATGACAATGTTGTTTCAAATACAAATGATAAAAATCAATGTGTTTTCATTAGAATTAACTAAAATGTTCCTGATTTTCCGTTTATATTACCGATAGAAGATGTACACGTAAAACCGCTCTAATCCGGCTGAAACGTCGATATATGCAATAAAAGCAGAACTTCTTCCCATTCCAATATCTTACTCAGTATTTTAACGAGAAACAAATAGTTGATTGAAAATGAAGTGTTTAAGGTTAATTTCTAATCAATTATGTGTGTGCATCATTTTTATCGTATATTTAATGAATTAATAGCAATAAACTGAAAATTCACAAAAACGTGGAAAAACAGCAAAATATTTCCTAATTCGATGATATTTTGTTTTTATCACGTAAAGGAAAAGGGGATGATAAACATCAAAATATTGCTGAATTCGATGATTTTTAGTACGAAACATAATGCAAGAAAACTTGCTTAAAATGCAAAATAATGCGAAAATCTGAGATTTGAAGGACAAATCACATATCGTGATACTACATGAAATAGTATCAAAATATTGGTAAAAATTAATATATTTACGTAATATCAAACTACATGAAAAACGTGAAAAAAGTCATTATTATACCAAATTTGAGGATTTTAACTTCGAATCATAGAGCGACGTTTCGTATTTTTTAGACCCTAGAAAAGCCGTATAAAGATGTTGCTTCCAATACAAATGATAAAAATCAATGTGTTTTCATTAAAATTTACTAAAATGTTCCTGATTTTCGGTTTATATTACCGATGGAAGATGTACACGTAAAACCGTTCTAATTCGGCTGAAACGTCGATATATGCAATAAAAACAGAACTTCTCCCCATTTCATTATCTTGCTTTAACGAGAAACAAATAGATTAATTGAAAATGAAGTATTTAATGTTATTTTCTGATCAATTATGTGTTTGCATAATTTTTATCGTATATATAATGAAATAATAACAATAAACTGAAAATTCACAAAAACGTGGAAAAACGGCAAAATATTGCCTAATTCGATGATATTTTGTTTAAATCACACAAAGGAAAAGGGGATGATAGAGGTTAAAATTTTGCTAAATTCGATGATTTTTAGTACAAAACAAAATGCAAGAAAACTTGCTTAAAAATGCAAAATTTGCGAAATTCTGAGATTTGAAGGTCAAATCACATATCGTGAGAAACATGAAGTAGTATCGAATTATTGGTAAAAACGAATATATATACGTAAAATCACACTACATGAATAACGTGAAAAAAATCACTATATTACCATATTTGAGGATTTTAACTTCAAATCATGATCCAAGAAAAGACATGACAATGTTGTTTCAATTACAAATGATAAAAATCAATGTGTTTTCATTAGAATTAACTAAAATGTTCCTGATTTTCCGTTTATATTACAGAGGCTCAAGAGAGGGGTTCAGAGGCTCAAAAGAGTGATTCAGAGGCTTACGAGAGTGATGCAGAGGCTTAAGAGAGTGATGCATAGGCTTAAGAAAGTGATGCAGAGGCTCAAAAGAGGGATGCAGAGGCTTAAAAGGGTGATGCAGAGGCTCATGAGAGTGATGCAGAGGATCAAGAGAGGGATGCATGGGCTCAAGTGAGTGATACAGAGGCTCAAGAGAGTGATTCAGAGGCTTACGAGAGTGATGCAGAGACTTAAGAGAGTGATGCAGAGGCTCAAGAGAGTGATGCTGAGGATCAAGAGAGGGAAGCAGAGGCTCATGAGAGTGATGCAAAGGCTCAAGAGAGTGATGCAGAGGCTGAAGAGAGTGTTGCAGAGGCTTAAGAGAGGGATGCAGAGGCTGAAGAGAATGATGCAGAGGCTCAACAGAGTGATTCAGAGTCTTACGAGAGTGATGCAGAGGCTTAAGAGAGTGATGCAGAGGCTTAAAAGAGGGATGCCGAGGCTCAAGAGAGGGATGCAGAGGCACAAGAGAGGGATGCAGGGGCTCAAGAGAGGGATGCAGAGGCTCAAGTGAGGGATGCAGAGGGTCAAGTGAGGGATGAAAATTAGGTAATTACCTCAAGTGAGGTAATGAAAACACATTGATTTTTATCATTTGTCGTGGAAACAACATCTTTATATGTCTTTTCTAGGATCTAAATAATACGAAACCTCTCCTTATGATTTGTAGTTAAAATCCTCAAATTTGGTAATATAGCGATTTTTTTCACGTTTTTCATGTAGTGTGATTGTACGTAAATATATTCGTTTTTACCAATATTTCGATAATTCTTCATGTTTTCTCACGATATATGATTTGGCCTAAAGTCTGCGAATTTCGCATAATATTGCATTTTTAAGCAAGTTTTCTTGCTCTTTGTTTTGTACTAAAAATCATCGAATTTAGCAATATTTTTACGTTTGTCATACCCTTTTTATCCCCATGTTGTTTCCAATACAAATGATATAAATCAATGTGTTTTCATTAGAATTAACTAAAATGTTCCTGATTTTCCGTTTATATTACCGATGGAAGATGTACACGTAAAACCGCTCTACTCCGGCTGAAACGTCGATATATGCAATAAAAACAGAACTTCTCCCCTTTTCATCATCTTACTCAGTATTTTAACGAGAAACAAATAGTTGATTGAAAATGAAGTATTTAAGGTTATTTTCAAATCAATTATGTGCTTGCATCATTTTTATCGTATATATAATGAATTAATACCAATAAACTGAAAATTCACAAAAAACGTGGAAAACTGCAAAATAATGCCTAATTCGATGATATTTTGTTTAAACCACATAAAGGAAAAGGGGATGACAAACGTCAAAATATTGCTAAATTCGATGATTTTTAGTACAAAACAAAATGCAAGAAAACTTGTTTAAAAATGAAAAATTTGCGAAATTCTGAGATTTGAAGGCCAAATCACATATCGTGAGAAAACATGAAGTAGTATCGAAATATTGGAAAAACGAATACATTTACGTAAATGTATTCATTTATTATTTATTATTCATTTATTATTATTAAAGTTTCTCAGTATTTTAACGAGAAACAAATAGATGATTGAAAATGAAGTATTTAAGGTTATTTTCTGATCAATTATGTGTTTGCATAATTTTTATCGTATATATAATGAAATAATAACAATAAACTGAAAATTCACTAAAACGAGGAAAAACGGCAAAATATTGCCTAATTCGATGATATTTTGTTTAAATCACATAAAGGAAAAGGGGATGATAGAGGTCAAAATATTGCTAAATTCGATGATTTTTAGTACAAAACAAAATGCAAGAAAACTTGCTTAAAAATGCAAAATTTGCGAAATTCTGAGATTTGAAGGCCAAATCACATATCGTGAGAAAACATGAAGTAGTATCGAAATATTGGTAAAAACGAATATATATACGTAAAATTACACTACATGAATAACGTGAAAAAAATCACTATATTACCATATTTGAGGATTTTAACTTCAAATCATAGAGCGAGGTTTCGTATTTTTTAGATCCAAGAAAAGACATATGACAATGTTGTTTCAAATACAAATGATAAAAATCAATGTGTTTTCATTAGAATTAACTAAAATGTTCCTGATTTTCCGTTTATATTACCGATGGAAGATGTACACGTAAAACCGCTCTAATCCGGCTGAAACGTCGATATATGCAATAAAACAGAACTTCTTCCCTTTTCAATATCTTACTCAGTATTTTAACGAGAAACAAATAGTTGATTGAAAATGAAGTGTTTAAGGTTAATTTCTAATCAATTATGTGTGTGCATCATTTTTATCGTATACTTAATGAATTAATAGCAATAAACTGAAAATTCACAAAAACGTGGAAAAACAGCAAAATATTGCCTAATTCGATGATATTTTGTTTATATCACGTAAAGGAAAAGGGGATGATAAACATCAAAATATTGCTGAATTCGATGATTTTTAGTACGAAACATAATGCAAGAAAACTTGTTTAAAATGCAATATAATGCGAAAATCTGAGATTTGAAGGCCAAATCACATATCGTGATACTACATGGAATAGTATCGAAATATTGGTAAAAATTAATATATTTACGTAATAACAAACTACATGAAAAACGTGAAAAAAGTCATTATTATACCAAATTTGAGGATTTTAACTTCCAATCATAAAGCGACGTTTCGTATTTTTTAGACCCTAGAAAAGACGTATAAAGATGTTGCTTCCAATATAAATGATAAAAATCAATGTGTTTTAATTAAAATTAACTAAAATGTTCCTGATTTTCGGTTTATATTACCGATGGAAGATGTACACGTAAAACCGTTCTAATCCGGCTGAAACGTCGATATATGCAATAAAAACAGAACTTCTCCCCATTTCATTATCTTACTCAGTATTTTAACGAGAAACAAATAGATGATTGAAAATGAAGTGTTTAAGGTCATTTTCTGATCAATTATGTGTTTGCATAATTTTTATCGTATATATAATGAATTAATAGCAATAAACTGAAAATTCACCAAAACGTGGAAAAACGGCAAAATATTGCCTAATTCGATGATATTTTGTTTAAATCACATAAAGGGAAAGGGGATGATAGAGGTCAAAATATTGCTAAATTCGATGATTTTTAGTACAAAACAAAATGAAAGAAAACTTGCTTAAAAATGCAAAATTTGCGAAATTCTGAGATTTGAAGGCCAAATCACATATCGTGACAAAACATGAAGTAGTATCGATATATTGGTAAAACGAATATATATACGTAAAATCACACTACATGAATAACGTGAAAAAAATCACTATATTACCATATTTGAGGATTTTAACTTCAAATCATTGAGCGAGGTTTCGTATTTTTTAGATCCAAGAAAAGACATATGACAATGTTGTTTCAAATACAAATGATAAAAATCAATGTGTTTTCATTAGAATTAACTAAAATGTTCCTGATTTTCCGTTTATATTACCGATAGAAGATGTACACGTAAAACCGCTCTAATCCGGCTGAAACGTCGATATATGCAATAAAAGCAGAACTTCTTCCCATTCCAATATCTTACTCAGTATTTTAACGAGAAACAAATAGTTGATTGAAAATGAAGTGTTTAAGGTTAATTTCTAATCAATTATGTGTGTGCATCATTTTTATCGTATATTTAATGAATTAATAGCAATAAACTGAAAATTCACAAAAACGTGGAAAAACAGCAAAATATTTCCTAATTCGATGATATTTTGTTTATATCACGTAAAGGAAAAGGGGATGATAAACATCAAAATATTGCTGAATTCGATGATTTTTAGTACGAAACATAATGCAAGAAAACTTGCTTAAAATGCAAAATAATGCGAAAATCTGAGATTTGAAGGACAAATCACATATCGTGATACTACATGAAATAGTATCAAAATATTGGTAAAAATTAATATATTTACGTAATATCAAACTACATGAAAAACGTGAAAAAAGTCATTATTATACCAAATTTGAGGATTTTAACTTCGAATCATAGAGCGACGTTTCGTATTTTTTAGACCCTAGAAAAGCCGTATAAAGATGTTGCTTCCAATACAAATGATAAAAATCAATGTGTTTTCATTAAAATTTACTAAAATGTTCCTGATTTTCGGTTTATATTACCGATGGAAGATGTACACGTAAAACCGTTCTAATCCGGTTGAAACGTCGATATATGCAATAAAAACAGAACTTCTCCCCATTTCATTATCTTGCTTTAACGAGAAACAAATAGATTAATTGAAAATGAAGTATTTAATGTTATTTTCTGATCAATTATGTGTTTGCATAATTTTTATCGTATATTTAATGAAATAATAACAATAAACTGAAAATTCACAAAAACGTGGAAAAACGGCAAAATATTGCCTAATTCGATGATATTTTGTTTAAATCACACAAAGGAAAAGGGGATGATATAGGTCAAAATTTTGCTAAATTCGATGATTTTTAGTACAAAACAAAATGCAAGAAAACTTGCTTATAAATGCAAAATTTGCGAAATTCTGAGATTTGAAGGCCAAATCACATATCGTGAGAAACATGAAGTAGTATCGAATTATTGGTAAAAACGAATATATATACGTAAAATCACACTACATGAATAACGTGAAAAAAATCACTATATTACCATATTTGAGGATTTTAACTTCAAATCATGATCCAAGAAAAGACATGACAATGTTGTTTCAAATACAAATGATAAAAACCAATGTGTTTTCATTAGAATTAACTAAAATGTTCCTGATTTTCCGTTTATATTACCGATTGAAGATATACACGTAAAACCGGTCTAATCCGTCTGGAACGTCGATATATGCAATAAAACAGAACTTCTTCCCTTTCCAATATCTTACTCAGTATTTTAACGAGAAACAAATAGTTGATTGAAAATTAAGTGTTTAAGGTTAATTTCTAATCAATTATGTGTGTGCATCATTTTTATCGTATATTTAATGAATTAATAGCAATAAACTGAAAATTCACAAAAACGTGGAAAAACAGCAAAATGTTGCCTAATTCGATGATATTTTGTTTATTTTACATAAAGGAAAAGGGGATGATAAACGTCAAAATATTGCTGAATTCGATGATTTTTAGTACGAAACAAAATGCAAGAAAACTTGCTTGAAATGCAATATTATGCGAAAATCTGAGATTTGAAGGCCAAATCACATATCGTGAGAAGACATGAAGTAGTATCGAAATATTGGTAAAACGAATATATTTACGTAAAATCACACTACATGAATAACGTGAAAAAAATCACTATATTACCATATTTGAGGATTTTAACTTCAAATCATAGAGCGAAGTTTCGTATTTTTTAGATCCAAGAAAAGACATATGACAATGTTGTTTCAAATACAAATGATAAAAATCAATGTGTTTTCATTAGAATTAACTAAAATGTTCCTGATTTTCCGTTTATATTACCGATGGAAGATGTACACGTAAAACCGCTCTAATCCGGCTGAAACGTCGATATATGCAATAAAACAGAACTTCTTCCCTTTCCAATATCTTACTCAGTATTTTAACGAGAAACAAATAGTTGATTGAAAATAAAGTGTTTAAGGTTAATTTCTAATCAATTATGTGTGTGCATCTTTTTTATCGTATCCTTAATGAATTAATAGCAAAACACTGAAAATTCACAAAAACGTTGAAAAACAGCAAAATATTGCCTAATTCGATGATATTTTGTTTATATCACGTAAAGGAAAAGGGGGATGATAAACATCAAAATATTGCTGAATTCGATGATTTTTAGTACGAAACATAATGCAAGAAAACTTGCTTAAAATCCAAAATAATGCGAAAATCTGAGATTTGAAGGACAAATCACATATCGTGATACTACATGAAATAGTATCAAAATATTGGTAAAAATTAATATATTTACGTAATATCAAACTACATGAAAAACGTGAAAAAAGTCATTATTACACCAAATTTGAGGATTTTAACTTCGAATCATAGAGCGACGTTTCGTATTTTTTAGACCCTAGAAAAGGCGTATGAAGATGCTGCTTCCAATACAAATGATAAAAATCAATGTGTTTTCATTAAAATTAACTAAAATGTTCCTGATTTTCGGTTTATATTACCGATGGAAGATGTAAACGTAAAACCGTTCTAATCCGGCTGAAACGTCGATATATGCAATAAAAACAGAACTTCTCCCCATTTCATTATCTTACTTTAACGAGAAACAAATAGATGATTGAAAATGAAGTATTTAAGGTTATTTTCTGATCAATTATGTGTTTGCATAATTTTTATCATATATGTAATGAAATAATAACAATAAACTGAAAATTCACAAAAACGTGGAAAAACGGCAAAATATTGCCTAATTCGATGATATTTTGTTTAAATCACATAAAGGAAAAGGGGATGATAGAGGTCAAAATATTGCTAAATTCGATGATTTTTAGTACAAAACAAAATGCAAGAAAACTTGCTTAAAAATGCAAAATTTGCGAAATTCTGAGATTTGAAGGCCAAATCACATATCGTGAGAAAACATGAAGTAGTATCGAAATATTGGTAAAAACGAATATATATACGTAAAATTACACTACATGAATAACGTGAAAAAAATCACTATATTACCATATTTGAGGATTTTAACTTCAAATCATAGAGCGAGGTTTCGTATTTTTTAGATCCAAGAAAAGACATATGACAATGTTGTTTCAAATACAAATGATAAAAATCAATGTGTTTTCATTAGAATTAACTAAAATGTTCCTGATTTTCCGTTTATATTACCGATGGAAGATGTACACGTAAAACCGCTCTAATCCGGCTGAAACGTCGATATATGCAATAAAACAGAAGTTCTTCCCTTTTCAATATCTTACTCAGTATTTTAACGAGAAACAAATAGTTGATTGAAAATGAAGTGTTTAAGGTTAATTTCTAATCAATTATGTGTGTGCATCATTTTTATCGTATACCTAATGAATTAATAGCAATAAACTGAAAATTCACAAAAACGTGGAAAAACAGCAAAATATTGCCTAATTCGATGATATTTTGTTTATATCACGTAAAGGAAAAGGGGATGATAAACATCAAAATATTGCTGAATTCGATGATTTTTAGTACGAAACATAATGCAAGAAAACTTGCTTAAAATGCAATATAATGCGAAAATCTGAGATTTGAAGGCCAAATCACATATCGTGATACAACATGAAATAGTATCGAAATATTGGTAAAAATTAATATATTTACGTAATAACAAACTACATGAAAAACGTGAAAAAAGTCATTATTATACCAAATTTGAGGATTATAACTTCGAATCATAAAGCGACGTTTCGTATTTTTTAGACCCTAGAAAAGACGTATAAAGATGTTGCTTCCAATATAAATGATAAAAATCTATGTGTTTTCATTAAAATTAACTAAAATGTTCCTGATTTTCGGTTTATATTACCGATGGAAGATGTGCACGTAAAACCGTTCTAATCCGGCTAAAACGTCGATATATGCAATAAAAACAGAACTTCTCCCCATTTCATTATCTTACTCAGTATTTTAACGAGAAACAAATAGATGATTGAAAATGAAGTATTTAAGGTTATTTTCTGATCAATTATGTGTTTGCATAATTTTTATCGTATATATAATGAAATAATAACAATAAACTGAAAATTCACAAAAACGTGGAAAAACGGCAAAATATTGCCTAATTCGATGATATTTTGTTTAAATCACATAAAGGAAAAGGGGATGATAGAGGTCAAAATATTGCTAAATTCGATGATTTTTAGTACAAAACAAAATGCAAGAAAACTTGCTTAAAAATGCAAAATTTGCGAAATTCTGAGATTTGAAGGCCAAATCACATATCGTGAGAAAACATGAAGTAGTATCGAAATATTGGTAAAAACGAATATATATACGTAAAATTACACTACATGAATAACGTGAAAAAAATCACTATATTACCATATTTGAGGATTTTAACTTCAAATCATAGAGCGAGGTTTCGTATTTTTTAGATCCAAGAAAAGACATATGACAATGTTGTTTCAAATACAAATGATAAAAATCAATGTGTTTTCATTAGAATTAACTAAAATGTTCCTGATTTTCCGTTTATATTACCGATGGCAGATGTACACGTAAAATCGCTCTAATCCGGCTGAAACGTCGATATATGCAATAAAACAGAAGTTCTTCCCTTTTCAATATCTTACTCAGTATTTTAACGAGAAACAAATAGTTGATTGAAAATGAAGTGTTTAAGGTTAATTTCTAATCAATTATGTGTGTGCATCATTTTTATCGTATACCTAATGAATTAATAGCAATAAACTGAAAATTCACAAAAACGTGGAAAAACAGCAAAATATTGCCTAATTCGATGATATTTTGTTTATATCACGTAAAGGAAAAGGGGATGATAAACATCAAAATATTGTTGAATTCGATGATTTTTAGTACGAAACATAATGCAAGAAAACTTGCTTAAAATGCAATATAATGCGAAAATCTGAGATTTGAAGGCCAAATCACATATCGTGATACAACATGAAATAGTATCGAAATATTGGTAAAAATTAATGTATTTACGTAATAACAAACTGCATGAAAAACGTGAAAAAAGTCATTATTATACCAAATTTGAGGATTTTAACTTCGAATCATAAAGCGACGTTTCGTATTTTTTAGACCCTAGAAAAGACGTATAAAGATGTTGCTTCCAATATAAATGATAAAAATCAATGTGTTTTCATTAAAATTAACTAAAATGTTCCTGATTTTCGGTTTATATTACCGATGGAAGATGTACACGTAAAACCGTTCTAATCCGGCTGAAACGTCGATATATGCAATAAAAACAGAACTTCTCCCCATTTCATTATCTTACTCAGTATTTTAACGAGAAACAAATAGATGATTGAAAATGAAGTGTTTAAGGTTATTTTCTGATCAATTATGTGTTTGCATAATTTTTATCGTATATATAATGAAATAATAACAATAAACTGAAAATTCACAAAAACGTGGAAAAACGGCAAAATATTGCCTAATTCGATGATATTTTGTTTAAATCACATAAAGGAAAAGGGGATGATAGAGGTCAAAATATTGCTAAATTCGATGATTTTTAGTACAAAACAAAATGAAAGAAAACTTGCTTAAAAATGCAAAATTTGCGAAATTCTGAGATTTGAAGGCCAAATCACATATCGTGAGAAAACATGAAGTAGTATCGAAATATTGGTAAAAACGAATATATATACGTAAAATTACACTACATGAATAACGTGAAAAAAATCACTATATTACCATATTTGAGGATTTTAACTTCAAATCATAGAGCGAGGTTTCGTATTTTTTAGATCCAAGAAAAGACATATGACAATGTTGTTTCAAATACAAATGATAAAAATCAATGTGTTTTCATTAGAATTAACTAAAATGTTCCTGATTTTCCGTTTATATTACCGATGGCAGATGTACACGTAAAATCGCTCTAATCCGGCTGAAACGTCGATATATGCAATAAAACAGAAGTTCTTCCCTTTTCAATATCTTACTCAGTATTTTAACGAGAAACAAATAGTTGATTGAAAATGAAGTGTTTAAGGTTAATTTCTAATCAATTATGTGTGTGCATCATTTTTATCGTATACCTAATGAATTAATAGCAATAAACTGAAAATTCACAAAAACGTGGAAAAACAGCAAAATATTGCCTAATTCGATGATATTTTGTTTATATCACGTAAAGGAAAAGGGGATGATAAACATCAAAATATTGTTGAATTCGATGATTTTTAGTACGAAACATAATGCAAGAAAACTTGCTTAAAATGCAATATAATGCGAAAATCTGAGATTTGAAGGCCAAATCACATATCGTGATACAACATGAAATAGTATCGAAATATTGGTAAAAATTAATGTATTTACGTAATAACAAACTGCATGAAAAACGTGAAAAAAGTCATTATTATACCAAATTTGAGGATTTTAACTTCGAATCATAAAGCGACGTTTCGTATTTTTTAGACCCTAGAAAAGACGTATAAAGATGTTGCTTCCAATATAAATGATAAAAATCAATGTGTTTTCATTAAAATTAACTAAAATGTTCCTGATTTTCGGTTTATATTACCGATGGAAGATGTACACGTAAAACCGTTCTAATCCGGCTGAAACGTCGATATATGCAATAAAAACAGAACTTCTCCCCATTTCATTATCTTACTCAGTATTTTAACGAGAAACAAATAGATGATTGAAAATGAAGTGTTTAAGGTTATTTTCTGATCAATTATGTGTTTGCATAATTTTTATCGTATATATAATGAAATAATAACAATAAACTGAAAATTCACAAAAACGTGGAAAAACGGCAAAATATTGCCTAATTCGATGATATTTTGTTTAAATCACATAAAGGAAAAGGGGATGATAGAGGTCAAAATATTGCTAAATTCGATGATTTTTAGTACAAAACAAAATGAAAGAAAACTTGCTTAAAAATGCAAAATTTGCGAAATTCTGAGATTTGAAGGCCAAATCACATATCGTGACAAAACATGAAGTAGTATCGAAATATTGGTAAAACGAATATATATACGTAAAATCACACTACATGAATAACGTGAAAAAAATCACTATATTACCATATTTGAGGATTTTAACTTCAAATCATTGAGCGAGGTTTCGTATTTTTTAGATCCAAGAAAAGACATATGACAATGTTGTTTCAAATACAAATGATAAAAATCAATGTGTTTTCATTAGAATTAACTAAAATGTTCCTGATTTTCCGTTTATATTACCGATAGAAGATGTACACGTAAAACCGCTCTAATCCGGCTGAAACGTCGATATATGCAATAAAAGCAGAACTTCTTCCCATTCCAATATCTTACTCAGAATTTTAACGAGAAACAAATAGTTGATTGAAAATGAAGTGTTTAAGGTTAATTTCTAATCAATTATTTGTTTGCATCATTTTTATCGTATATTTAATGAATTATTAGTAATAAACTGAAAATTCACAAAAAGGTGGAAAAACAGCAAAATATTGCCTAATTCGATGATATTTTGTTTATATCACATAAAGGAAAAGGGGATGATAAACTTCAAAATATTGCTGAATTCGATGATTTTTAGTACGAAACAAAATGCAAGAAAACTTGCTTAAAATGCAATATAATGCGAAAATCTGAGATTTGAAGGCCAAATCACATATCGTGATACTACATGAAATAGTATCGAAATATTGGTAAAAATTAATATATTTACGTAATAACAAACTACATGAAAAACGTGAAAAAAGTCATTATTATACCAAATTTGAGGATTATAACTTCGAATCATAAAGCGACGTTTCGTATTTTTTAGACCCTAGAAAAGACGTATAAAGATGTTGCTTCCAATATAAATGATAAAAATCAATGTGTTTTCATTAAAATTAACTAAAATGTTCCTGATTTTCGGTTTATATTACCGATGGAAGATGTACACGTAAAACCGTTCTAATCCGGCTAAAACGTCGATATATGCAATAAAAACAGAACTTCTCCCCATTTCATTATCTTACTTAGTATTTTAACGAGAAACAAATAGATGATTGAAAATGAAGTATTTAAGGTTATTTTCTGATCAATTATGTGTTTGCATAATTTTTATCGTATATATAATGAAATAATAACAATAAACTGAAAATTCACAAAAACGTGGAAAAACGGCAAAATATTGCCTAATTCGATGATATTTTGTTTAAATCAGGTAAAGGAATAGGGGATGATAGAGGTCAAAATATTGCTAAATTCGATGATTTTTAGTACAAAACAAAATGCAAGAAAACTTGCTTAAAAATGCAAAATTTGCGAAATTCTGAGATTTGAAGGCCAAATCACATATCGTGAGAAGACATGAAGTAGTATCGAAATATTGGTAAAACGAATATATTTACGTAAAATCACACTACATGAATAACGTGAAAAAAATCACTATATTACCATATTTGAGGATTTTAACTTCAAATCATAGAGCGAAGTTTCGTATTTTTTAGATCCAAGAAAAGACATATGACAATGTTGTTTCAAATACAAATGATAAAAATCAATGTGTTTTCATTAGAATTAACTAAAATGTTCCTGATTTTCCGTTTATATTACCGATGGAAGATGTACACGTAAAACCGCTCTAATCCGGCTGAAACGTCGATATATGCAATAAAACAGAACTTCTTCCCTTTCCAATATCTTACTCAGTATTTTAACGAGAAACAAATAGTTGATTGAAAATAAAGTGTTTAAGGTTAATTTCTAATCAATTATGTGTGTGCATCTTTTTTATCGTATCCTTAATGAATTAATAGCAAAACACTGAAAATTCACAAAAACGTTGAAAAACAGCAAAATATTGCCTAATTCGATGATATTTTGTTTATATCACGTAAAGGAAAAGGGGGATGATAAACATCAAAATATTGCTGAATTCGATGATTTTTAGTACGAAATATAATGCAAGAAAACATGCTTAAAATGCAAAATAATGCGAAAATCTGAGATTTGAAGGACAAATCACATATCGTGATACTACATGAAATAGTATCAAAATATTGGTAAAAATTAATATATTTACGTAATATCAAACTACATGAAAAACGTGAAAAAAGTCATTATTACACCAAATTTGAGGATTTTAACTTCGAATCATAGAGCGACGTTTCGTATTTTTTAGACCCTAGAAAAGGCGTATGAAGATGCTGCTTCCAATACAAATGATAAAAATCAATGTGTTTTCATTAAAATTAACTAAAATGTTCCTGATTTTCGGTTTATATTACCGATGGAAGATGTACACGTAAAACCGTTCTAATCCGGCTGAAACGTCGATATATGCAATAAAAACAGAACTTCTCCCCATTTCATTATCTTACTTTAACGAGAAACAAATAGATGATTGAAAATGAAGTATTTTAGGTTATTTTCTGATCAATTATGTGTTTGCATAATTTTTATCATATATGTAATGAAATAATAACAATAAACTGAAAATTCACAAAAACGTGGAAAAACGGCAAAATATTGCCTAATTCGATGATATTTTGTTTAAATCACATAAAGGAAAAGGGGATGATAGAGGTCAAAATATTGCTAAATTCGATGATTTTTAGTACAAAACAAAATGCAAGAAAACTTGTTTAAAAATGCAAAATTGGCGAAATTCTGAGATTTGAAGGCCAAATCACATATCGTGACAAAACATGAAGTAGTATCGAAATATTGGTAAAACGAATATATATACGTAAAATCACACTACATGAATAACGTGAAAAAAATCACTATATTACCATATTTGAGGATTTTAACTTCAAATCATTGAGCGAGGTTTCGTATTTTTTAGATCCAAGAAAAGACATATGACAATGTTGTTTCAAATACAAATGATAAAAATCAATGTGTTTTCATTAGAATTAACTAAAATGTTCCTGATTTTCCGTATATATTACCGATAGAAGATGTACACGTAAAACCGCTCTAATCCGGCTGAAACGTCGATATATGCAATAAAAGCAGAACTTCTTCCCATTCCAATATCTTACTCAGTATTTTAACGAGAAACAAATAGTTGATTGAAAATGAAGTGTTTAAGGTTAATTTCTAATCAATTATTTGTTTGCATCATTTTTATCGTATATTTAATGAATTATTAGTAATAAACTGAAAATTCACAAAAAGGTGGAAAAACAGCAAAATATTGCCTAATTCGATGATATTTTGTTTATATCACATAAAGGAAAAGGGGATGATAAACTTCAAAATATTGCTGAATTCGATGATTTTTAGTACGAAACAAAATGCAAGAAAACTTGCTTAAAATGCAATATAATGCGAAAATCTGAGATTTGAAGGCCAAATCACATATCGTGATACTACATGAAATAGTATCGAAATATTGGTAAAAATTAATATATTTACGTAATAACAAACTACATGAAAAACGTGAAAAAAGTCATTATTATACCAAATTTGAGGATTATAACTTCGAATCATAAAGCGACGTTTCGTATTTTTTAGACCCTAGAAAAGACGTATAAAGATGTTGCTTCCAATATAAATGATAAAAATCAATGTGTTTTCATTAAAATTAACTAAAATGTTCCTGATTTTCGGTTTATATTACCGATGGAAGATGTACACGTAAAACCGTTCTACTCCGGCTAAAACGTCGATATATGCAATAAAAACAGAACTTCTCCCCATATCATTATCTTACTCAGTATTTTAACGAGAAACAAATAGATGATTGAAAATGAAGTATTTAAGGTTATTTTCTGATCAATTATGTGTTTGCATAATTTTTATCGTATATATAATGAAATAATAACAATAAACTGAAAATTCACAAAAACGTGGAAAAACGGCAAAATATTGCCTAATTCGATAATATTTTGTTTAAATCAGGTAAAGGAATAGGGGATGATAGAGGTCAAAATATTGCTAAATTCGATGATTTTTAGTACAAAACAAAATGCAAGAAAACTTGCTTAAAAATGCAAAATTTGCGAAATTCTGAGATTTGAAGGCCAAATCACATATCGTGACAAAACATGAAGTAATATCGAAATATTGGTAAAACGAATATATATACGTAAAATCACACTACATGAATAACGTGAAAAAAATCACTATATTACCATATTTGAGGATTTTAACTTCAAATCATTGAACGAGGTTTCGTATTTTTTAGATCCAAGAAAAGACATATGACAATGTTGTTTCAAATACAAATGATAAAAATCAATGTGTTTTCATTAGAATTAACTAAAATGTTCCTGATTTTCCGTTTATATTACCGATAGAAGATGTACACGTAAAACCGCTCTAATCCGGCTGAAACGTCGATATATGCAATACAAGCAGAACTTCTTCCCATTCCAATATCTTACTCAGTATTTTAACGAGAAACAAATAGTTGATTGAAAATGAAGTGTTTAAGGTTAATTTCTAATCAATTATTTGTTTGCATCATTTTTATCGTATATTTAATGAATTATTAGTAATAAACTGAAAATTCACAAAAAGGTGGAAAAACAGCAAAATATTGCCTAATTCGATGATATTTTGTTTATATCACATAAAGGAAAAGGGGATGATAAACTTCAAAATATTGCTGAATTCGATGATTTTTAGTACGAAACAAAATGCAAGAAAACTTGCTTAAAATGCAATATAATGCGAAAATCTGAGATTTGAAGGCCAAATCACATATCGTGATACTACATGAAATAGTATCGAAATATTGGTAAAAATTAATATATTTACGTAATAACAAACTACATGAAAAACGTGAAAAAAGTCATTATTATACCAAATTTGAGGATTATAACTTCGAATCATAAAGCGACGTTTCGTATTTTTTAGACCCTAGAAAAGACGTATAAAGATGTTGCTTCCAATATAAATGATAAAAATCAATGTGTTTTCATTAAAATTAACTAAAATGTTCCTGATTTTCGGTTTATATTACCGATGGAAGATGTACACGTAAAACCGTTCTACTCCGGCTAAAACGTCGATATATGCAATAAAAACAGAACTTCTCCCCATATCATTATCTTACTCAGTATTTTAACGAGAAACAAATAGATGATTGAAAATGAAGTATTTAAGGTTATTTTCTGATCAATTATGTGTTTGCATAATTTTTATCGTATATATAATGAAATAATAACAATAAACTGAAAATTCACAAAAACGTGGAAAAACGGCAAAATATTGCCTAATTCGATAATATTTTGTTTAAATCAGGTAAAGGAATAGGGGATGATAGAGGTCAAAATATTGCTAAATTCGATGATTTTTAGTACAAAACAAAATGCAAGAAAACTTGCTTAAAAATGCAAAATTTGCGAAATTCTGAGATTTGAAGGCCAAATCACATATCGTGACAAAACATGAAGTAATATCGAAATATTGGTAAAACGAATATATATACGTAAAATCACACTACATGAATAACGTGAAAAAAATCACTATATTACCATATTTGAGGATTTTAACTTCAAATCATTGAACGAGGTTTCGTATTTTTTAGATCCAAGAAAAGACATATGACAATGTTGTTTCAAATACAAATGATAAAAATCAATGTATTTTCATTAGAATTAACTAAAATGTTCCTGATTTTCCGTTTATATTACCGATAGAAGATGTACACGTAAAACCGCTCTAATCCGGCTGAAACGTCGATATATGCAATACAAGCAGAACTTCTTCCCATTCCAATATCTTACTCAGTATTTTAACGAGAAACAAATAGTTGATTGAAAATGAAGTGTTTAAGGTTAATTTCTAATCAATTATTTGTTTGCATCATTTTTATCGTATATTTAATGAATTATTAGTAATAAACTGAAAATTCACAAAAAGGTGGAAAAACAACAAAATATTGCCTAATTCGATGATATTTTGTTTATATCACATAAAGGAAAAGGGGATGATAAACTTCAAAATATTGCTGAATTCGATGATTTTTAGTACGAAACAAAATGCAAGAAAACTTGCTTAAAATGCAATATAATGCAAAAATCTGAGATTTGAAGGCCAAATCACATATCGTGATACTACATGAAATAGTATCGAAATA
Organism: Procambarus clarkii; assembly: GCF_040958095.1. Lineage (NCBI taxonomy): Eukaryota > Metazoa > Arthropoda > Malacostraca > Decapoda > Cambaridae > Procambarus > Procambarus clarkii. Next base: position 2,665,189 of record NC_091202.1, on the reverse strand, counting down.
TTGGTAAAAATTAATATATTTACGTAATAACAAACTACATGAAAAACGTGAAAAAAGTCATTATTATACCAAATTTGAGGATTTTAACTTCGAATCATAAAGCGACGTTTCGTATTTTTTAGACCCTAGAAAAGTCGTATAAAGATGTTGCTTCCAATATAAATGATAAAAATCAATGTGTTTTCATTAAAATTAACTAAAATGTTCCTGATTTTCGGTTTATATTACCGATGGAAGATGTACACGTAAATCCGTTCTAATCCGGCTAAAACGTCGATATATGCAATAAAAACAGAACTTCTCCCCATTTCATTATCTTACTCAGTATTTTAACGAGAAACAAATAGATGATTGAAAATGAAGTATTTAAGGTTATTTTCTGATCAATTATGTGTTTGCATAATTTTTATCGTATATATAATGAAATAATAACAATAAACTGAAAATTCACAAAAACGTGGAAAAACGGCAAAATATTGCCTAATTCGATGATATTTTGTTTAAATCAGATAAAGGAAAAGGGGATGATAGAGGTCAAAATATTGCTAAATTCGATGATTTTTAGTACAAAACAAAATGCAAGAAAACTTGCTTAAAAATGCAAAATTTGCGAAATTCTGAGATTTGAAGGCCAAATCACATATCGTGAGAAAGCATGAAGTAGTATCGAAATATTGGTAAAAACGAATATATATACGTAAAATTACACTACATGAATAACGCGAAAAAAATCACTATATTACCATATTTGAGGATTTTAACTTCAAATCATAGAGCGAGGTTTCGTATTTTTTAGATCCAAGAAAAGACATATGACAATGTTGTTTCAAATACAAATGATAAAAATCAATGTGTTTTCATTAGAATTAACTAAAATGTTCCTGATTTTCCGTTTATATTACCGATGGAAGATGTACACGTAAAATCGCTCTAATCCGGCTGAAACGTCGATATATGCAATAAAACAGAACTTCTTCCCTTTCCAATATCTAACTCAGTATTTTAACGAGAAACAAATAGTTGATTGAAAATGAAGTGTTTAAGGTTAATTTCTAATCAATTATTCGTTTGCATCATTTTTATCGTATATTTAATGAATTATTAGTAATAAACTGAAAATTCACAAAAAGGTGGAAAAACAGCAAAATATTGCCTAATTCGATGATATTTTGTTTATATCACGTAAAGGAAAAGGGGATGATAAACATCAAAATATTGCTGAATTCGATGATTTTTAGTACGAAACATAATGCAAGAAAACTTGATTAAAATGCAAAATAATGCGAAAATCTGAGATTTGAAGGACAAATCACATATTGTGATACTACATGAAATAGTATTAAAATATTGGTAAAAATTAAAATATTTACGTAATATCAAACAACATGAAAAACGTGAAAAAAGTCATTATTATACCAAATTTGAGGATTTTAACTTCGAATCATAAAGCGACGTTTCGTATTTTTTAGACCCTAGAAAAGACGTATAAAGATGTTGCTTCCAATATAAATGATAAAAATCAATGTGTTTTCATTAAAATTAACTAAAATGTTCCTGATTTTCGGTTTATATTACCGATGGAAGATGTACACGTAAAACCGTTCTAATCCGGCTGAAACGTCGATATATGCAATAAAAACAGAACTTCTCCCCATTTCATTATCTTACTCAGTATTTTAACGAGAAACAAATAGATGATTGAAAATGAAGTGTTTAAGGTTATTTTCTGATCAATTATGTGTTTGCATAATTTTTTTCGTATATATAATGAAATAATAACAATAAACTGAAAATTCACAAAAACGTGGAAAAACGGCAAAATATTGCCTAATTCGATGATATTTTGTTTAAATCACATAAAGGAAAAGGGGATGATAGAGGTCAAAATATTGCTAAATTCGATGATTTTTAGTACAAAACAAAATGCAAGAAAACTTGCTTAAAAATGCAAAATTTGCGAAATTCTGAGATTTGAAGGCCAAATCACATATCGTGACAAAACATGAAGTAGTATCGAAATATTGGTAAAACGAACATATATACGTAAAATCACACTACATGAATAACGTGAAAAAAATCACTATATTACCATATTTGAGGATTTTAACTTCAAATCATTGAGAGAGGTTTCGTATTTTTTAGATCCAAGAAAAGACATATGACAATGTTGTTTCAAATACAAATGATAAAAATCAATGTGTTTTCATTAGAATTAACTAAAATGTTCCTGATTTTCCGTTTATATTACCGATAGAAGATGTACACGTAAAACCGCTCTAATCCGGCTGAAACGTCGATATATGCAATAAAAGCAGAACTTCTTCCCATTCCAATATCTTACTCAGTATTTTAACGAGAAACAAATAGTTGATTGAAAATGAAGTGTTTAAGGTTAATTTCTAATCAATTATTTGTTTGCATCATTTTTATCGTATATTTAATGAATTATTAGTAATAAACTGAAAATTCACAAAAAGGTGGAAAAACAGCAAAATATTGCCTAATTCGATGATATTTTGTTTATATCACATAAAGGAAAAGGGGATGATAAACTTCAAAATATGGCTGAATTCGATGATTTTTAGTACGAAACAAAATGCAAGAAAACTTGCTTAAAATGCAATATAATGCGAAAATCTGAGATTTGAAGGCCAAATCACATATCGTGATACTACATGAAATAGTATCGAAATATTGGTAAAAATTAATATATTTACGTAATAACAAACTACATGAAAAACGTGAAAAAAGTCATTATTATACCAAATTTGAGGATTATAACTTCGAATCATAAAGCGACGTTTCGTATTTTTTAGACCCTAGAAAAGACGTATAAAGATGTTGCTTCCAATATAAATGATAAAAATCAATGTGTTTTCATTAAAATTAACTAAAATGTTCCTGATTTTCGGTTTATATTACCGATGGAAGATGTACACGTAAAACCGTTCTACTCCGGCTAAAACGTCGATATATGCAATAAAAACAGAACTTCTCCCCATATCATTATCTTACTCAGTATTTTAACGAGAAACAAATAGATGATTGAAAATGAAGTATTTAAGGTTATTTTCTGATCAATTATGTGTTTGCATAATTTTTATCGTATATATAATGAAATAATAACAATGAACTGAAAATTCACAAAAACGTGGAAAAACGGCAAAATATTGCCTAATTCGATAATATTTTGTTTAAATCAGGTAAAGGAATAGGGGATGATAGAGGTCAAAATATTGCTAAATTCGATGATTTTTAGTACAAAACAAAATGCAAGAAAACTTGTTTAAAAATGCAAAATTTGCGAAATTCTGAGATTTGAAGGCCAAATCACATATCGTGACAAAACATGAAGTAATATCGAAATATTGGTAAAACGAATATATATACGTAAAATCACACTACATGAATAACGTGAAAAAAATCACTATATTACCATATTTGAGGATTTTAACTTCAAATCATTGAACGAGGTTTCGTATTTTTTAGATCCAAGAAAAGACATATGACAATGTTGTTTCAAATACAAATGATAAAAATCAATGTGTTTTCATTAGAATTAACTAAAATGTTCCTGATTTTCCGTTTATATTACCGATGGAAGATGTACACGTAAAATCGCTCTAATCCGGCTGAAACGTCGGTATATGCAATAAAACAGAACTTCTTCCCTTTCCAATATCTAACTCAGTATTTTAACGAGAAACAAATAGTTGATTGAAAATGAAGTGTTTAAGGTTAATTTCTAATCAATTATGTGTTTGCATCATTTTTATCGTATATTTAATGAATTAATAGCAATAAACTGAAAATTCACAAAAACGTGGAAAAACAGCAAAATATTGCCTAATTCGATGATATTTTGTTTATATCACGTAAAGGAAAAGGGGATGATAAACATCAAAATATTGCTGAATTCGATGATTTTTAGTACGAAACATAATGCAAGAAAACTTGCTTAAAATGCAAAATAATGCGAAAATCTGAGATTTCAAGGACAAATCACATATTGTGATACTACATGAAATAGTATTAAAATATTGGTAAAAATTAAAATATTTACGTAATATCAAACAACATGAAAAACGTGAAAAAAGTCATTATTATACCAAATTTGAAGATTTTAACTTCGAATCATAGAGCGACGTTTCGTATTTTTTAGACCCTAGAAAAGCCGTATAAAGATGTTGCTTCCAATACAAATGATAAAAATCAATGTGTTTTCATTAAAATTAACTAAAATGTTCCTGATTTTCGGTTTATATTACCGATGGAAGATGTACACGTAAAACCGTTCTAATCCGGCTGAAACGTCGATATATGCAATAAAAACAGAACTTCTCCCCATTTCATTATCTTAATTATCTTAACGAGAAACAAATAGATGATTGAAAATGAAGTGTTTAAGGTTATTATCTGATCAATTATGTGTTTGCATAATTTTTATCGTATATATAATGAAATAATAACAATAAACTGAAAATTCACAAAAACGTGGAAAAACGGCAAAATATTGCCTAATTCGATGATATTTTGTTTAAATCACATAAAGGAAAAGGGGATGATAGAGGTCAAAATATTGCTAAATTCGATGATTTTTAGTACAAAACAAAATGCAAGAAAACTTGCTTAAAAATGCAAAATTTGCGAAATTCTGAGATTTGAAGGCCAAATCACATATCGTGAGAAAACATGAAGTAGTATCGAAATATTGGTAAAAACGAATATATATACGTAAAATTACACTACATGAATAACGTGAAAAAATCACTATATTACCATATTTGAGGATTTTAACTTCAAATCATTGAGCGAGGTTTCGTATTTTTTAGATCCAAGAAAAGACATATGACAATGTTGTTTCAAATACAAATGATAAAAATCAATGTGTTTTCATTAGAATTAACTAAAATGTTCCTGATTTTCCGTTTATATTACCGATAGAAGATGTACACGTAAAACCGCTCTAATCCGGCTGAAACGTCGATATATGCAATAAAACAGAACTTCTTCCCTTTCCAATAGTATTTTAACGAGAAACAAATAGTTGATTGAAAATGAAGTGTTTAAGGTTAATTTCTAATGAATTATGTGTTTCCATCATTTTTATCGTATATTTAATGAATTAATAGCAATAAACTGAAAATTCACAAAAAATTGGAAAAACAGCAAAATATTGCCTAATTCGATGATATTTTGTTTATATCACGTAAAGGAAAAGGGATGATAAACATCAAAATATTGCTGAATTCGATGATTTTTAGTACGAAACATAATGCAAGAAAACTTGCTTAAAATGCAAAATAATGCGAAAATCTGAGATTTGAAGGACAAATCACATATCGTGATACTACATGAAATAGTATCAAAATATTGGTAAAAATTAATATATTTACGTAATATCAAACTACATGAAAAACGTGAAAAAAGTCATTATTATACCAAATTTGAGGATTTTAACTTCGAATCATAGAGCGACGTTTCGTATTTTTTAGACCCTAGAAAAGCCGTATAAAGATGTTGCTTCCAATACAAATGATAAAAATCAATGTGTTTTCATTAAAATTAACTAAAATGTTCCTGATTTTCGGTTTATATTACTGATGGAAGATGTACTCGTAAAACCGTTCTAATCCGGCTGAAACGTCGATATATGCAATAAAAACAGAACTTCTCCCCATTTCAATATATTACTTTAACGAGAAACAAACAGATGATTCAAAATGAAGTATTTAAGGTTATTTTCTGATCAATTATGTGTTTGCATAATTTTTCTCGTATATATAATGAAATAATAACAATAAACTGAAAATTCACAAAAACGTGGAAAAACGGCAAAATATTGCAAAGTTCGATGATATTTTGTTTAAATCACATAAAGGAAAAGGGGATGATAGAGGTCAAAATATTGCTATATTCGATGATTTTTAGTACAAAACAAAATGCAAGAAAACTTGCATAAATGCAAAATTTGCGAAATTCTGAAATTTGAAGGCCAAATCACATATCGTGAGAAAACATGAAGTAGTATCGAAATATTGGTAAAAACGAATATATATACGTAAAATTACACTTCATGAATAACGTGAAAAAAATCACTATATTACCATATTTGAGGATTTTAACTTCAAATCATAGAGCGAGGTTTCGTATTTTTTAGATCCAAGAAAAGACATATGACAATGTTGTTTCAAATACAAATGATAAAAATCAATGTGTTTTCATTAGAATTAACTAAAATGTTCCTGATTTTCCGTTTATATTACCGATGGAAGATGTACGCGTAAAACCGCTCTAATTCGGCTGAAACGTCGATATATGCAATAAAACAGAACTTCTTCCCTTTCCAATATCTTACTCAGTATTTTAACGAGAAACAAATAGTTGATTGAAAATGAAGTGTTTAAGGTTAATTTCTAATCAATTATGTGTTTGCATCATTTTTATCGTATATTTAATGAATTAATAGCAATAAACTGAAAATTCACAAAAACGTGGAAAAACAGCAAAATATTGCCTAATTCGATGATATTTTGTTTATATCACGTAAAGGAAAAGGGGATGATAAACATCAAAATATTGCTGAATTCGATGCTTTTTAGTACAAAACATAATGCAAGAAAACTTGCTTAAAATGCAAAATAATGCGAAAATCTGAGATTTGAAGGACAAATCACATATCGTGATACTACATCAAATAGTATCGAAATATTGGTAAAAATTATTATATTTACGTAATAACAAACTACATGAAAAACGTGAAAAAAGTCATTATTATACCAAATTTGAGGATTTTAACTTCGTATCATAAAGGGACGTTTCGTATTTTTTAGACCCTAAAAAAGACGTATAAAGATGTTGCTTCCAATATAAATGATAAAAATCAATGTGTTTTCATTAAAATTAACTAAAATGTTCCTGATTTTCGGTTTATATTACCGATGGAAGATGTACACGTAAAACCGTTCTAATCCGGCTGAAACGTCGATATATGCAATAAAAACAGAACTTCTCCCCATTTCATTATCTTACTCAGTATTTTAACGAGAAACAAATAGATGATTGAAAATGAAGTATTTAAGGTTATTTTCTGATCAATTATGTGTTTGCATAATTTTTCTCGTATATATAATGAAATAATAACAATAAACTGAAAATTCACAAAAAAGTGGAAAAACGGCAAAATATTGCCTAATTCGATGATATTTTGTTTAAATCACATAAAGGAAAAGGGGATGATAAAGGTCAAAATATTGCTAAATTCGATGATTTTAAGTACAAAACAAAATGCAAAAAAGCTTGCTTAAAAATGCAAAATTTGCGAAATTCTGGGAAATGAAGGTAAAATCAAATATCGTGAGAAAACATGAAGTAGTATCGAAATATTGGTAAAAACGAATATATATACGTAAAATCACACTACATGAATAACGTGAAAAAAGTCACTATATTACCATATTTGAGGATTTTAACTTCAAATCATAGAGCGAGGTTTCGTATTATTTAGATCCTAGAATAGACATATGACAATGTTGTTTCAAATACAAATGATAAAAATCAATGTGTTTTCATTAGAATTAACTAAAATGTTCCTGATTTTCCGTTTATATTACCGATGGAAGATGTACACGTAAAACCGCTCTAATCCGGCTGAGACGTCGATATATGCAATAAAACAGAACTTCTTCCCTTTCCAATATCTTACTCAGTATTTTAACGAGAAACAAATAGTTGATTGAAATGAAGTGTTTAAGGTTAATTTCTAATCAATTATTTGTTTGCATAATTTTTATCGTATATTTAATGAATTAATAGCAATAAACTGAAAAATCACAAAAACGTGGAAAAACAGCAAAATATTGCCTAATTCGATGATATTTTGTTTATATCACGTAAAGGAAAAGGGGATGATAAACATCAAAATATTGCTGAATTCGATGATTTTTAGTACGAAACATAATGCAAGAAAACTTGCTTAAAATGCAAAATAATGCGAAAATCTGAGATTTGAAAGACAAATCACATATCGTGATACTACATGAAATAGTATCAAAATATTGGTAAAAATTAATATATTTACGTAATATCAAACTACATGAAAAACGTGAAAAAAGTCATTATTATACCAAATTTGAGGATTTTAACTTCGAATCATAGAGCGACGTTTCGTATTTTTTAGACCCTAGAAAAGCCGTATAAAGATGTTGCTTCCAATACAAATGATAAAAATCAATGTGTTTTCATTAAAATTAACTAAAATGTTCCTGATTTTCGGTTTATATTACTGATGGAAGATGTACTCGTAAAACCGTTCTAATCCGGCTGAAACGTCGGTATATGCAATAAAAACAGAACTTCTCCCCATTTCATTATCTTACTTTAACGAGAAACAAACAGATGATTGAAAATGAAGTATTTAAGGTTATTTTCTGATCAATTATGTGTTTGCATAATTTTTATCGTATATATAATGAAATAATAACAATAAACTGAAAATTCACAAAAACGTGGAAAAACGGCAAAATATTGCAAAGTTCGATGATATTATGTTTAAATCACATAAAGGAAAAGGGGAAGATAGAGGTCAAAATATTGCTATATTCGATGATTTTTAGTACAAAACAAAATGCAAGAAAACTTGCATAAATGCAAAATTTGCGAAATTCTGAGATTTGAAGGCCAAATCACATATCGTGAGAAAACATGAAGTAGTATCGAAATATTGGTAAAAACGAATATATATACGTAAAATTACACTTCATGAATAACGTGAAAAAAATCACTATATTACCATATTTGAGGATTTTAACTTCAAATCATAGAGCGAGGTTTCGTATTTTTTAGATCCAAGAAAAGACATATGACAATGTTGTTTCAAATACAAATGATAAAAATCAATGTGTTTTCATTAGAATTAACTAAAATGTTCCTGATTTTCCGTTTATATTACCGATGGAAGATGTACACGTAAAACCGCTCTAATTCGGCTGAAACGTCGATATATGCAATAAAACAGAACTTCTTCCCTTTCCAATATCTTACTCAGTATTTTAACGAGAAACAAATAGTTGATTGAAAATGAAGTGTTTAAGGTTAATTTCTAATCAATTATGTGTTTGCATCATTTTTATCGTATATTTAATGAATTAATAGCAATAAACTGAAATTTCACAAAAACGTGGAAAAACAGCAAAATATTGCCAAATTCGATGATATTTTGTTTATATCACGTAAAGGAAAAGGGGATGATAAACATCAAAATATTGCTGAATTCGATGATTTTTAGTACAAAACATAATGCAAGAAAACTTGCTTAAAATGCAAAATAATGCGAAAATCTGAGATTTGAAGGACAAATCACATATCGTGATACTACATCAAATAGTATCGAAATATTGGTAAAAATTATTATATTTACGTAATAACAAACTACATGAAAAACGTGAAAAAAGTCATTATTATATCAAATTTGAGGATTTTAACTTCGTATCATAAAGGGACGTTTCGTATTTTTTAGACCCTAGAAAAGACGTATAAAGATGTTGCTTCCAATATAAATGATAAAAATCAATGTGTTTTCATTAAAATTAACTAAAATGTTCCTGATTTTCGGTTTATATTACCGATGGAAGATGTACACGTAAAACCGTTCTAATCCGGCTGAAACGTCGATATATACAATAAAAACAGAACTTCTCCCCATTTCATTATCTTACTCAGTATTTTAACGAGAAACAAATAGATGATTGAAAATGAAGTATTTAAGGTTATTTTCTGATCAATTATGTGTTTGCATAATTTTTCTCGTATATTTAATGAAATAATAACAATAAACTGTAAATTCACAAAAAAGTGGAAAAACGGCAAAATATTGCCTAATTCGATGATATTTTGTTTAAATCACATAAAGGAAAAGGGGATGATAAAGGTCAAAATATTGCTAAATTCGATGATTTTTAGTACAAAACAAAATGCAAGAAAACTTGCTTAAAAATGAAAATTTTTCGAAATTCTGAGATTTGAAGGCCAAATCACATATCGTGAGAAAACATGAAGTAGTATCGAAATATTGGTAAAAACGAATATATATACGTAAAATTACACTACATGAATAACGTGAAAAAAATCACTATATTACCATATTTGAGGATTTTCACTTCAAATCATAGAGCGAGGTTTCGTATTTTTTAGATCCAAGAAAAGACATATGACAATGTTGTTTCAAATACAAATGATAAAAATCAATGTGTTTTCATTAGAATTAACTAAAATGTTCCTGATTTTCCGTTTATATTACCGACGGAAGATGTACACGTAAAACCGCTCTAATCCGGCTGAAACGTCGATATATGCAATAAAACAGAACTTCTTCCCTTTCCAATATCTTACTCAGTATTTTAACGAGAAACAAATAGTTGATTGAAAATGAATTGTTTAAGGTTAATTTCTAATCAATTATGTGTTTGCATCATTTTTATCGTATATTTTATGAATTAATAGCAATAAACTGAAAATTCACAAAAACGTGGAAAAACAGCAAAATATTGCCTAATTCGATGATATTCTGTTTAAATCACATAAAGGAAAAGGGGATGATAAAGGTCAAAACATTGCTAAATTCGATGATTTTAAGTACAAAACAAAATGCAAAAAAGCTTGCTTAAAAATTCAAAATTTGCGAAATTCTGGGAAATGAAAGCCAAATCAAATATCGTGAGAAAACACGAAGTAGTATCGAAATATTGGTAAAAACGAATATATATACGTAAAATCACACTACATGAATAACGTGAAAAAAGTCACTATATTACCATATTTGAGGATTTTAACTTCAAATCATAGAGCGAGGTTTCGTATTATTTAGATCCTAGAAAAGACCTATGCCAATGTTGTTTCAAATACAAATGATAAAAATCAATGTGTTTTCATTAGAATTACCTAAAATGTTCCCGATTTTCCGTTTATATTACCGATGGAAGATGTACACGTAAAACCGCTCTAATCCGGCTGAAACGTCGATATATTCAATAAAAGCAGAACTTCTTCCCATTCCAATATCTTACTAAGTATTTTAACGAGAAACAAACAGTTGATTAAAAATGAAGTGTTTAAGGTTAATTTCTAATCAATTATTTGTTTGCATCATTTTTATCGTATATTTAATGAATTAATAGTAATAAACTGAAAATTCACAAAAAGGTGGAAAAACAGCAAAATATTGCCTAATTCGATGATATTTTGTTTATATCACATAAAGGAAAAGGGGATGATAAACATCAAAATATTGTTGAATTCGATGATTTTTAGTACGAAACAAAATGCAAGAAAACTTGCTTAAAATGCAATATAATGCGAAAATCTGAGATTTGAAGGCCAAATCACATATCGTGATACTACATGAAATAGTATCGAAATATTGGTAAAAATTAATATATTTACGTAATAACAAACTATATGAACAACGTGAAAAAAGTCATTATTATACCAAATTTGAGGATTTTAACTTCGAATCATAAAGCGACGTTTCGTATTTTTTAGACCCTAGAAAAGACGTATAAAGATGTTGCTTCCAATATAAATGATAAAAATCAATGTGTTTTCATTAAAATTAACTAAAATGTTCCTGATTTTCGGTTTATATTACCGATGGAAGATGTACACGTAAAACCGTTCTAATCCGGCTGAAACGTCGATATATGCAATAAAAACAGAACTTCTCCCCATTTCATTATCTTACTCAGTATTTTAACGAGAAACAAATAGTTGATTGAAAATGAAGTGTTTAAGGTTATTTTCTGATCAATTATGTGTTTGCATAATTTTTCTCGTATATATAATGAAATAATAACAATAAACTGAAAATTCACAAAAAAGTGGAAAAACGGCAAAATATTGCCTAATTCGATGATATTTTGTTTAAATCACATAAAGGAAAAGGGGATGATAGAGGTCAAAATATTGCTAAATTCGATGATTTTTAGTACAAAACAAAATGCAAGAAAACTTGCTTAAAAATGCAAAATTTGCGAAATTCTGAGATTTGAAGGCCAAATCACATATCGTGAGAAAACATGAAGTAGAATCGAAATATTGGTAAAAACGAATATATATACGTAAAATCACACTACATGAATAACGTGAAAAAAGTCACTATATTACCATATTTGAGGTTTTTAACTTGAAATCATAGAGCGAGGTTTCGTATTATTTTAATCCTAGAAAAGACATATGACAATGTTGTTTCAAATACAAATGATAAAAATCAATGTGTTTTCATTAGAATTACCTAAAATGTTCCTGATTTTCCGTTTACATTACCGATGGAAGATGTACACTTAAAACCGCTCTAATCCGGCTGAAACGTCGATATATGCAATAAAAGCAGAACTTCTTCCCATTCCAATATCTTACTCAGTATTTTAACGAGAAACAAATAGTTGATTGAAAATGAAGTGTTTAAGGTTAATTTCTAATCCATTATTTGTTTGCATAATTTTTATCGTATATTTAATGAATTAATAGTAATAAACTGAAAATTCACAAAAAGGTGGAAAAACAGCAAAATATTGCCTAATTCGATGATATTTTGTTTATATCACATAAAGGAAAAGGGGATGATAAACATCAAAATATTGCTGAATTCGATGATTTTTAGTACGAAACAAAATGCAAGAAAACTTGCTTAAAATGCAATATAATGCGAAAATCTGAGATTTGAAGGCCAAATCACATATCGTGATACTACATGAAATAGTATCGAAATATTGGTAAAAATTAATATATTTACGTAATAACAAACTACATGAAAAACGTGAAAAAAGTCATTATTATACCAAATTTGAGGATTTTAACTTCGAATCATAAAGCGACGTTTCGTATTTTTTAGACCCTAGAAAAGACGTATAAAGATGTTGCTTCCAATATAAATGATAAAAATCAATGTGTTTTCATTAAAATTAACTAAAATGTTCCTGATTTTCGGTTTATATTACCGATGGAAGATGTACACGTAAAACCGTTCTAATCCGGCTGAAACGTCGATATATGCAATAAAAACAGAACTTCTCCCCATTTCATTATCTTACTCAGTATTTTAACGAGAAACAAATAGATGATTGAAAATGAAGTATTTAGGGTTATTTTCTGATAAATTATGTGTTTGCATAATTTTTATCGTAGAAACATATAGATGATTGAAAATGAAGTATTTAGGGTTATTTTCTGATAAATTATGTGTTTGCATAATTTTTATCGTATATATAATGAAATAATAACCATAAACTGAAAATTCACAAAAACGTGGAAAAACGGCAAAATATTGCCTAATTCGATAGTATCGAAATCGAATGATGATGCCGAGGATCAAGAGAGGGAAGCAGAGGCTCATGAGAGTGATGCAAAGGCTCAAGAGAGTGATGCAGAGGCTCAAGAGAGTGATGCCGAGGATCAAGAGAGGGATGCTGAGGCTCTTGAGAGTGATGCAGAGGCTCAAGAGAGGGATGCAGGGGCTCAAGAGAGGGATGCAGAGGCTCAAGTGAGCGAAACCGAGGCACAAGAGAGGGATGCAGAGGCTCTTGAGAGTGACGCAGAGGGTCAAGAGAGGGATGCAGAGGCTTAAGAGAGTGATGCAAAGGCTCAGGAGAGGAATGCAGAGGCTCATGAGAGGGATGCACGAGTTCAGGAGAGTGATGAAGAGGCTAGAGAAAGGGATGCAGAGGCTTAAGAAAGTGATGCAGAGGCTCAAAAAAGGGATGCAGAGGCTTAAGCGAGTGATGCAGAGGCTGAATAGAGTGTTGCAGAGGCTTAAGAGAGGGATGCAGAGGCTCATGAGAGTGATGCAAAGGCTCAAGAGAGTGATGCAGAGGCTCATGAGAGTGTTGCAGAGGCTTAAGAGAGGGATGCAGAGGCTCAAGAGAGGGATGCAGAGGCTTAAAAGAGTGATGCAGAGGATGAAGAGAGTGTTGCAGAGGCTTAAGAGAGGGATGCATAGGCTCAAGAGAGTGATGCAAAGGCTCAAGAGAGTGATGCAGAGGCTTAAGAGAGGGACGCAGAGTCTGAAGAGAGAGATGTAGAGGCTCAAGAGAGTGATGCAGAGGCTCAAGAGAGTGATGCAGAGACTGAAGAGAGAGATGCAGAGGCTTAAGAGAGTGATGCAGAAATTCAAGAGAGTGATGCAGAGGCACAAGAGAATGATGTAGAGGCTTAAGAGAGGGATGCAGAGGCTCAAGAGAATGATGCAGGGGCTCAAGAGAATGATGCAGAGGCTTAAGAGAGGGATGCAGAGGATCAAGAGAGTGATGCAGAGACTTAAGAGAGGAATACAGAGGCTGAAGAGAATGATGCAAAGGCTTATGAGAGGAATGCAGAGGCGAAAGAGAATGATGCAGAGGCTTAGGATAGGAATGTAGAGGCTCAAGAAAGTGATCGAGAGGCAAAAGAAAGTGATGCAGAGGCTCAACAGAGTGATTCAGAAGCTACGAGAGAGATTCAGAGGCTTAAGAGAGGTATGCAGAGGCTTAGGAGAGGGATGCAGAGGCTCAAGAGAGGGATGCAGAGGCTCAAGAGAGGGATGCAGGGGCTCAAGAGAAGGATGCAGAGGCTAGAGTGAGGGAAGCAGAGGCACAAGAGAGGGATGCAGAGGCACTTGAGAGTGACACAGAGGCTCAAGAGAGGGATGCAGAGGCTTAAGAGAGGGATGCAGAGGCTCAGGTGAGGGATGAAGAGGCACAAGAGAGGGATGCAGAGGCTCTTGGGAGTGATGCAGAGGCTCAAGAGAGGGATTCAGAGGCTCAAAAGAGTGATTCAGAGGCTTACGAGAGTGATGCAGAGGCCTAAGAGAGTGATGCATAGGCTTAAGAAAGTGATGCAGAGGCTCAAAAGAGGGATGCAGAGGCTTAAAAGGGTGATGCAGAGGCTCATGAGAGTGATGCAGAGGATCAAGAGAGGGATGCATGGGCTCAAGTGAGTGATACAGAGGCTCAAGAGAGTGATTCAGAGGCTTACGAGAGTGATGCAGAGGCTTAAGAGAGTGATGCAGAGGCTCAAGAGAGTGATGCCGAGGATCAAGAGAGGGAAGCAGAGGCTCATGAGAGTGATGCAAAGGCTCAAGAGAGTGATGCAGAGGCTGAAGAGAGTGTTGCAGAGGCTTAAGAGAGGGATGCAGAGGCTGAAGAGAATGATGCAGAGGCTCAACAGAGTGATTCAGAGTCTTACGAGAGTGATGCAGAGGCTTAAGAGAGTGATGCAGAGGCTTAAAAGAGGGATGCAGAGGCTCAAGAGAGGGATGCAGAGGCACAAGAGAGGGATGCAGGGGCTCAAGAGAGGGATGCAGAGGCTCAAGTGAGGGATGCAGAGGGTCAAGTGAGGGATGAAAGTTAGGTAATTACCTCAAGTGAGGTAATGAAAACACATTGATTTTAATCATTTGTCTTGGAAACAACATCTTTATATGTCTTTTCTAGGATCTAAATAGTACGAAACCTCTCTTTATGATTTGTAGTTAAAATCCTACATTAGCGATTTTTTTCACGTTTTTCATGTAGTGTGATTGTACGTAAATATATTCGTTTTTACCAATATTTCGATAATTCTTCATGTTTTCTCACGATATGTGATTTGGCCTTAAGTCTGCGAATTTCGCATAATATTGCATTTTTAAGCAAGTTTTCTTGCTCTTTGTTTTGTACTAAAAATCATCGAATTTAGCAATATTTTGACGTTTGTCATACCCTTTTTATCCCCATGTTGTTTCCAATACAAATGATATAAATCAATGTGTATTCATTAGAATTAACTAAAATGTTCCTGATTTTCCGTTTATATTACCGATGGAAGATGTACACGTAAAACCGCTCTACTCCGGCTGAAACGTCGATATATGCAATAAAAACAGAACTTCTCCCTTTTTCATCATCTTACTCAGTATTTTAACGAGAAACAAATAGTTGATTGAAAATGAAGTATTTAAGGTTATTTTCAAATCAATTATGTGCTTGCATCATTTTTATCGTATATATATAATGAATTAATACCAATAAACTGAAAATTCACAAAAACGTGGAAAACTGCAAAATAATGCCTAATTAAATGATATTTTGTTTAAACCACATAAAGGAAAAGGGGATGACAAACGTCAAAATATTGCTAAATTCGATGATTTTTAGTACAAAACAAAATGCAAGAAAACTTGCTTAAAAATTAAAAATTTGCGAAATTCTGAGATTTGAAGGCCAAATCACATATCGTAAAAAAACATGAAGTAGTATCGAAATATTGGAAAAACGAATACATTTACGTAAAGTGACACTACATGAAAAACGAGAAAAAAGTCTCTATATTATCAAATTTGAGGATTTTTACTTCCAATCATAAAGCGAGGTTTCGTATTTTTTTGATCCTAGAAAAGACATAAAAATGTTGTTTCCAATACAAATGATAAAAATCAATGTGTTTTCATTAGAATTAACTAAAATGTTCCTGATTTTCCGTTTATATTACCGATGAAAGATGTACACGTAAAACCGCTCTAATCCGTCTGAAACGTCGATATATGCAATAAAAACAACTTCTCCCCTTTTTAACATCTTACTCAGTATTTTACCGAGTAACAAATAGTTGATTGAAAAATAGGTATTTAAGGTTAATTTCTAATCAATTATGTGTTTGCATAATTTTTATCGTATATTTAAGAAATTAATACCAATAAACTAAAAAATTCACAAAAACGTGGAAAAACGGCAAAATATTGCCTAATTCGATGATATTTTGTTAAAATCACTAAAAGGAAAAGGGGATGATAAACGTCAAAATATTGCTAAATTCGATGATTTTTAGTACAAAACAAAATGCAAGAAAACTTGCTTAAAATGCAAAATTTGCGAAATTCTGAGATTTGAAAGCCAAATCACATATCGTGAGAAAATATGAAGTAGTATCGAAAGATTGGTAAAACGAATATATTTACGTAACACTACAAGAAAAACGTGAAAAAATCGCTATATTACCATATTTGAGGATTTTAACTTCAAATCATAAAGCGAGGTTTCGTATTATTTAGATACTAGAAAAGACATATAAAAATGTTGTTTCCAATACAAATGATAAAAATCAATGTGTTTTCAATACCACACTTGAGGTAATTACCTACCTTTTATCCCTCACGTGAGCCTCTGCATCCCTCTCTTAAGCCTCTGCATCACTCTCTTGAACTCCTGCATCCCTCTCATGAGCCTCTGCATCCCTCACTTGAGCCTTTGCATCACTCTATTAAGCCTCTGCATCCCTCTCTTGAGCCTCTGCGTCTTCTCAAGAGCCTCTGCATCTCTCTCTTGTGCCTCTGCTTCCCTCACTTGAGCCTCTGCATCCCTCTCTTGTGCCCCTGCATCCCTCTCTTGAGCCTCTGCATCCCTCTCATGAGCCTCTGCATCCCTCTCTTAAGCCTATGCATCACTCTCTTAAGCCTCTGCATCCCTCTCTTGAGCCTCTGCATCACTCTCTTCAGCCTCTCCATCCCTCTCTTGAGCCTCTGCAACACTCTCTTCAGCCTCTACATCACTCTATTAAGCCTCTAAATCCTTCTCTTGAGGCCTCAGCATAACTCTCTCGAGCCTCTGCATCACTCCCTTGATTCACTGCATCACTCTCTTAAGCCTCTGCATCCCTCTCTTAAGCTTCTGCTTCCCTCTCTTGATCCTCTGCATCACTCTCTTGAGCCTCTGCATCACTCTCTTAAGCCTCTGCATCACTCTCGTAAGCCTCTGAATCACTCTCTTGAGCCTCTGTATCACTCTCTTGAGCCATTGCATCCCTCTCTTGAGCCTCTGCATCACTCTCTTGAGCCTATGCATCACCTTTTTAAGCCTCTGCATCACTCTCTTGAGCCTATGCATCACCTTTTTAAGCCTCTGCATCCCTCTTTTTAGCCTCGGCATCACTTTCGTAAGCCTCTGCATCACTCTCTTAGGCCTCTGCATCACTCTCGTAAGCCTCTATATCACTCTCTTGAGCCTCTGCATCCCTCTCTTGAGCCTCTGCATCCCTCTCTTAAGCCTCTGCATCACTCTCTTAAGCCTCTGCATCACTCTCGTAAGGCTCTGAATCACTCTATTGAGCCTCTGCATCATTCTCGTCAGCCTCTGCATCCCTCTCTTAAGCCTCTTCATTCCTCTGTTAATCCTCTACATCATTCTCTTGTGCCTCTGCATAACTCTCTTGAACCTCTGCATCACTCTCAAAAACCTCTGCATCTCTCTCTTCAGCCTCTGCATCACTCACTGGAGCCTCTGCATCACTCTCTTGAGCCTCTACATCCCTCTCCTGAGCCTCTGCATCCCTCTCTTAAATCTCTGTATCACTCTCTTGAGCCTTTGCATCACTCTCTTGAACTCCTGCATCCCTCTCATGAGCCTCTGCATCCCTCACTTGAGCCTTTGCATAACTCTCTTAAGCCTCTGCATCCCTCTCTTGAGCCTCTGGGTCACTCTCAAGAGCCTCTGCATCCCTCTATTTTGCTTCTGCATTCCTCACTTGAGCCGCTGCATCCCTCTCTTGAGCCCCAGCATCCCTCTCTTGAGCCTCTGCATCCCTCACTTGAGCCCCTGCATCCCTCTCTTGAGCCTCTGCATCCCTTTCTTAAGCCTCTGCATCACTCTCTTAAGCCTCTGCATCACTGTCGTAAGCCTCTGAATCACTTTCTTGAGCCTCTGCATCCCTCTCTTGAACTCCTGCATCCCTCTATTTTGCCTCTGCATTCCTCACTTGAGCAGCTGCATCCCTCTCTTGAGCCCCTGCATCCCACTCTTGAGCCTCTGCATCCCTCTCTTGAGCCTTTGCATCACTCTCTTGAGCCTCTGCATCCCTCTCTTGAGCCTCTGCATCACTCTCAAGAGCATTTGCATCCCTCTCTTGTGCCTCTGCATGCCTCACTTGAGCCTCTGCATCCCTCTCTTGAGCCTCTGCATTCCTCTCTTGGGCTTCTACATCCCTTTCTTGAGCCTCTGCATCCCTCTTTTAAGCCTCTGCATCACTCTCTTAAGCCTCTGCATCACTCTCCTAAGCCTCTGAGCCACTCTGTTGAGCCTCTGCATCACTCTCTTGAGACCCTGCATCCCTCTTTCAAGCCTCTGCATCACTCTCTTGAGCCTCTGCATCACCCTCTTAAGGCTCTGCATTACTCTCTTGAGTCTCTGCATCCCTCTTCTAGGCCTTTGCCTCACTCTCTTAAGCCTATGCATCACTCTCTTGAGCCTCTGCATCCCTCTCTTGAGCCTCTGCATCACTCTCTTCAGCCTCTTCATCCCTCTCTTGAGCCTCTGCAACACTCTCTTCAGCCTCTGCATCACTCTCTTAAGCCTATGAATCCTTCTCTTGAGGCCTCTGCATAACTCTCTCGAGCCTCTGCATCACTCTCTTGATTCACTGCATCACTCTCTTAAGCCTCTGCATCCCTCTCTTAAGCCTCTGCTTCCCTCTCCTGATTCTCTGCATCACTCTCTTGAGCCTCTGCATCACTCTCTTAAGCCTCTGCATCACTCTCGTAAGCCTCTGAATCACTCTCTTGAGCCTCTGTATCACTCTCTTGAGCCATTGCATCTCTCTCTTGAGCCTCTGCATCACTCTCTTGAACCTCTGCATCACCTTTTTAAGCCTCTGCATCCCTCTTTTGAGCGTCTGCATCACTTTCGTAAGCCTCTGCATCACTCTCTTAGGCCTCTGCATCACTCTCGTAAGCCTCTATATCACTCTCATGAGCCTCTGCATCCCTCTCTTGAGCCTCTGCATCCCTCTCTTAAGCCTCTGCATCACTCTCTTAAGCCTCTGCATCACTCTCGTAAGCCTCTGAATCACTCTATTGAGCCTCTGCATCATTCTCGTCAGCCTCTGCATCCCTCTCTTAAGCCTCTTCATTCCTCTGTTAATCCTCTACATCATTCTCTTGTGCCTCTGCATAACTCTCTTGAACCTCTGCATCACTCTCAAAAACCTCTGCATCTCTCTCTTCAGCCTCTGCATCACTCACTGGAGCCTCTGCATCACTCTCTTGAGCCTCTACATCCCTCTCCTGAGCATTTGCATCCCTCTCTTAAATCTCTGTATCACTCTCTTGAGCCTTTGCATCACTCTCTTGAACTCCTGCATCCCTCTCATGAGCCTCTGCATCCCTCACTTGAGCCTTTGCATAACTCTCTTAAGCCTCTGCATCCCTCTCTTGAGCCTCTGGGTCACTCTCAAGAGCCTCTGCATCCCTCTATTTTGCTTCTGCATTCCTCACTTGAGCCGCTGCATCCCTCTCTTGAGCCCCTGCATCCCTCTCTTGAGCCTCTGCATCCCTCACTTGAGCCCCTGCATCCCTCTCTTGAGCCTCTGCATCCCTTTCTTAAGCCTCTGCATCACTCTCTTAAGCCTCTGCATCACTGTCGTAAGCCTCTGAATCACTTTCTTGAGCCTCTGCATCCCTCTCTTGAACTCCTGCATCCCTCTATTTTGCCTCTGCATTCCTCACTTGAGCAGCTGCATCCCTCTCTTGAGCCCCTGCATCCCACTCTTGAGCCTCTGCATCCCTCTCTTGAGCCTTTGCATCACTCTCTTGAGCCTCTGCATCCCTCTCTTGAGCCTCTGCATCACTCTCAAGAGCATTTGCATCCCTCTCTTGTGCCTCTGCATGCCTCACTTGAGCCTCTGCATCCCTCTCTTGAGCCTCTGCATTCCTCTCTTGGGCTTCTACATCCCTTTCTTGAGCCTCTGCATCCCTCTTTTAAGCCTCTGCATCACTCTCTTAAGCCTCTGCATCACTCTCCTAAGCCTCTGAGCCACTCTGTTGAGCCTCTGCATCACTCTCTTGAGACCCTGCATCCCTCTTTCAAGCCTCTGCATCACTCTCTTGAGCCTCTGCATCACCCTCTTAAGGCTCTGCATTACTCTCTTGAGTCTTGCATCCCTCTTCTAGGCCTTTGCCTCACTCTCTTAAGCCTATGCATCACTCTCTTGAGCCTCTGCATCCCTCTCTTGAGCCTCTGCATCACTCTCTTCAGCCTCTTCATCCCTCTCTTGAGCCTCTGCAACACTCTCTTCAGCCTCTGCATCACTCTCTTAAGCCTCTGAATCCTTCTCTTGAGGCCTCTGCATAACTCTCTCGAGCCTCTGCATCACTCTCTTGATTCACTGCATCACTCTCTTAAGCCTCTGCATCCCTCTCTTAAGCCTCTGCTTCCCTCTCCTGATTCTCTGCATCACTCTCTTGAGCCTCTGCATCACTCTCTTAAGCCTCTGCATCACTCTCGTAAGCCTCTGAATCACTCTCTTGAGCCTCTGTATCACTCTCTTGAGCCATTGCATCTCTCTCTTGAGCCTCTGCATCACTCTCTTGAACCTCTGCATCACCTTTTTAAGCCTCTGCATCCCTCTTTTGAGCGTCTGCATCACTTTCGTAAGCATCTGCATCACTCTCTTAGGCCTCTGCATCACTCTCGTAAGCCTCTATATCACTCTCTTGAGCCTCTGCATCCCTCTCTTGAGCCTCTGCATCCCTCTCTTAAGCCTCTGCATCACTCTCTTAAGCCTCTGCATCACTCTCGTAAGCCTCTGAATCACTCTATTGAGCCTCTGCATCATTCTAGTCAGCCTCTGCATCCCTCTCTTAAGCCTCTGCATTCCTCTCTTAAGCCTCTACATCATTCTCTTGTGCCTCTGCCTAATTCTCTTGAACCTCTGCATCACTCTCAAAAACCTCTGCATCTCTCTCTTTAGCCTCTGCATCACTCACTGGAGCCTCTGCATCACTTTCTTGAGCCTCTACATCCCTCTCCTGAGCCTCTGCATCCCTCTCCTAAATCTCTGCATCACTCTCTTGAGCCTTTGCATCACTCTCTTGAACTCCTGCATCCCTCTCATGAGCCTCTGCATCCCTCACTTGAGCCTTTGCATAACTCTCTTAAGCCTCTGCATCCCTCTCTTGAGCCTCTGGGTCACTCTCAAGAGCCTCTGCATCCCTCTATTTGGCCTCTGCATTCCTTACTTGAGCCGTTGCATCCCTCTCTTGAGCCCCTGCATCCCTCTCTTGAGCCTCTGCATCCCTCACTTGAGCCCCTGCATCCCTCTCTTGAGCCTCTGCATCCCTTTCTTAAGCCTCTGAATCACTTTCTTGAGCCTCTGCATCCCTCTCTTGATCTCCTGCATTGCTCTATTTTGCCTCTGCATTCCTCACTTGAGCCGCTGCATCCCTCTCTTGAGCCCCTGGATCCCTCTCTTGAGCCTCTGCATCCCTCTCTTGAGCCTTTGCATCACTCTCTTGAGCCTCTGCATCCCTCTCTTGAGCCTCTGCATCACTCTCAAGAGCATTTGCATCCCTCTCTTGTGCCTCTGCATGCCTCACTTGAGCCTCTGCATCCCTCTCTTGAGCCTCTGCATTCCTCTCTTGGGCCTCTACATCCCTCTCTTGAGCCTCTGCATCCCTCTCTTAAGCCTCTGCATCACTCTCTTAAGCCTCTGCATCACTCTCTTAAGCCTCTGAGTCACTCTCTTGAGCCTCTGCATCACTCTCTTGAGACCCTGCATCCCTCTCTCAAGCCTCTGCATCAATCTCTTGAGCCTCTGCATCACCCTCTTAAGGCTCTGCATTACTCTCTTGAGGCTCTGCATCCCTCTTCTAGGCCTTTGCCTCACTCTCTTAAGCCTATGCATCACTCTCTTGAGCCTCTTCATCCCTCTCTTGATTCACTGCATCACTCTCTTAAGCCTCTGCATCCCTCTCTTAAGCCTCTGCTTCCCTCTCTTGATCCTCTGCATCACTCTCTTGAGCCTCTGCATCACTCTCTTAAGCCTCTGCATCACTCTCGTAAACCTCTGAATCACTCTCTTGAGCCTTTGTATCACTCTCTTGAGCCATTGCATCCCTCTCTTGAGCCTCTGCGTCACTCTCTTGAGCCTCTGCATCACCTTTTTAAGCCTCTGCATCCCTCTTTTGAACCTCTGCATCACTTTCGTAAGCCTCTGCATCACTCTCTTAGGCCTCTGCATCACTCTCGTAAGCCTCTATATCACTCTCTTGAGCCACTGCATCCCTCTCTTGAGCCTCTGCATCACTCCCAAGCGCCTCTACATCCCTCTCTTGTGCCTCTTCATCCCTCACTTGAGCCTCTGCATCCATCTCTTGAGCCTCTGCATCCCTCTCTTGAGCCTCTGCATCACTCTCTTGAACTCCTTCATCCCTCTCATGAGCCTCTGCATCCCTCACTTGAGCATTTATGTCACTTTCTTAAGCCTCTGCATCCCTCTCTTGAGCCTCGGCATCACTCTCAAAAGCCTCTGCATCCCTCTCTTGTGCCTCTGCTTCACTCACTCTAGCTTCTGTATCCCTCTCTTGAGCCTCAAGAGAGTGATGCAGAGACTGAAGAGAGTGATGCAGAGGCTCGAGAGTGTAATTCAGAGGCTTAAGAGAGTGATGCAGAGAATGAAGAGAGTGATGCAGAGGCCTCAAGAGAGGGATTCAGAGGCTTAAGAGAGGTATGCAGAGGATGAAGAGAGTGTTGCAGTGGCTCACGAGAGAGATGAAGAGTCTGAAGAGAGTGATTCAGAGGCGCGAGAGAGAGATGCATAGGCTTAAGAGAGTGGAGCAGAGGCTTAGGAGAGGGATGCAGAGACTCATGAGAGTAATGCAGAGGCTTACGAGGGTGATGCAGAGGCTCAAGAGAGTGATGCTGAGGCTTGAGAGAGGGATGCAGGGGCTGAAGATAGTGATGCAGAGGCTCTAGAGAGTGATGCAGAGGCTCAAGAGAGGGATGAAGAGGCTGAAGAGAGTTATGCAGAGGCTCAAGAGAGTGATGCAGAGGCTCTAGAGAGTGATACAGAGGCTGAAGAGAGGGATGAAGAGGCTGAAGAGAGTTATGCAGAGGCTCAAGAGAGTGATGCAGAGGCTTAAGAGAGGGATGCAGAGGCTTAAGAGAGGGATGCAGAGGCTCATGAGAGGGATGCAGAGGCTCAAGTGAGGGATGCAGAGGCACAAGAGGGGAATGAAGAAGCTCTTGAGAGTGACGCAGAGGCTCAGGAGAGGGATGCAGAGGCTAAAGAGAGTAATGCAGAGGCTGAAGAGAGTGTTGCAGAGGCTTAAGAGAGGGATGCAGAGGCTCAAGAGAGTGATGGAGAGGCTCAAGAGAGTGGTGCAGAGGCTCAACAGAGTGATTCAGATGCTTACGAGAGTGATGCAGAGGCTTAAGAGAGTGATGCAGAGGCTTAAGAGAGTGATGCAGAGGCTTAAGAGAGGGATGCAGAGGCTTAAGAGAGGGATGCAGAGGCTCATGAGAGGGATGCAGAGGCTAAAGTGAGGGAAGCAGAGGCTTAAGAGAGTGATGCAAAGGCTCAAGTGAGGGATGCAGAGGCTCATGAGAGTGATGCAAAGGCTCAAGTGAGGGATGCAGAGGGTCATGAGAGGGATGCAGGAGTTCAAGAGAGTGATGCAGAGGCTCAAGAGACGGGATGCAGAGGCTCAAGTGAGGGATAAAGAGGCACAAGAGAGGGATGCATAGGCTCTTGGGAGTGATGCAGAGTCTCAAGAGAGGGATGCAGAGGCTCAAAAGAGTTATTCAGAGGCTTACGAGAGTGATGCAAAGGCTTAGGAGAGTGATGCAGAGGCTTAAGAAAGTGATGCAGAGGCTCAAAAGAGGGATGCAGAGGCTTAAAAGGGTGATGCAGAGGCTCAAGAGATTGATTCAGAGGCTCAAGAGATTGATTCAGAGGCTTACGAGAGTGATGCAGAGGCTTAAGTGAGTGATGCAGAGGATCAAGAGAGGGAAGAAGAAGCTCAAGAGAGTGATGCAGAGGCTGAAGAGAGTGATGCAGAGGCTGTAGAGAGTGATGCAGAGGCTCAAGAGAGTGATGGAGAGGCTCGAGAGAGTGATTCAAAGGCTTACGAGAGTGATGCAGAGAATCAAGAGAGTGATAATTGAGAGTGAGAATCAAGAGAGTGATGGCCTCTCTTGAGGCCTCAAGAGAGGGATTCAGAGGCTTAAGAGAGTGATGCAGAGGCTGAAGAGAGTGTTGCAGCGGCTCAAGAGAGGGAGGAAGAGACGGAAGAGAGTGATGCAGAGGTTTTAGAGAGGGATACAGAGGCTCAAGAGAGTGATGCAGAAGCGTAAGAGAGTGAGGCAGAGGCTTAGGAGAGGGATGCAATGGCTCAAAAGTGTAATGCAGAGTCTTAAGAGTTTGATGCAGAGGCTCAAGAAAGTGATGCAGAGGCTTGAGAGAGGGATGCAGGGGCTCAAGAGAGTGATGCAGAGGCTCAAGAGAGTGATTCAGAGGCTTAAGAGAATGATGCAGAGGCTTAAGAGAGTGATGCAGAAGCTTAAGAGAGGGATGCAGTGGCTCAAGAGAGGGATGCAGAGGCCCAAGAGACGGATGCAGAGGCTCAAGAGAGGGATGCAAAGGCTCACGTGAGGGATGCAGTGGCACAAGAGAGGGAGGCACAGGCTCTTGAGAGTGATGCAGAGGCTCAATAGAGGGATGCAGAAGCTTAAGAGAGTGTTGCAAAGGCTCAAGAGAGGGATGCAGAGGCTTATGAGAGGGATGCAGGAGTTCAAGAGAGTAATGCAGAGGCTCAAGAAAGGGATGTAGAGGCTTAAGAAAGTGATGCAGAGCCTAAGAGAGAGTGATGCAGAGGCTCAAGAGAGGGATGCAGGGGCTCAAGAGAGTGATACAGAGGCTCAAGAGAGCGATTCAGAGGCTTACGAGTGTGATGCAGAGTCTCAAAAAACGGATGCAGAGGCTTAAGAGAGTGATGCAGAGGCGGAAGAGAGTGTTGCAGAGGCTTAAGAGAGTGATGCAGAGGCTCAAAAGAGTGATGCAAAGGCTCAAGAGAGTGATGCAGAGGCTGAAGAGAGTGGTGCAGAGGCTTAAGAGAAGGATGCAGAGGCTCAGGAGAGTGAGGCAAAGGCTTAAGATAGTGATGCAGAGGCTTAAGAGAGTGATGCAAAGGCTGAAGAGAGTGATGCAGTGGCTGAAGAAATTGATGCAGAGGCTGAGGGGAGTGTTGCAGAGGCTCAAGAGAGGGATGCAGAGGCTTAAGAGAGGGATGCAGAGGCTTAAGAGAGTGAGACAAAGGCTCAAAAGAGGGATGCAGAGGTTTAAGAGAGTGAGACAAAGGCTCAGGAGAAGGATGCAGAGGCTCATGAGATGGATGCAGGAGTTCAAGAGAGTGATGCAGAGGCTCAAGAGAGGGATGCAGAGGCTTAAGAAAGTGATGCAGAGTCTCAAAAAAAGGATGCAGAGGCTTAAGAGAGTGATGCAGAGGCTGAAGAGAGTGTTGCAGAGGCTTAAGAGAGTGATGCAGAGGCTCAAGAGAGTGATGCAAAGGCATCAGAGAGTGATGCAGAGGCTGAAGAGAGTGGTGCAGAGGCTTAAGAGAAGGATGCAGAGGCTCAGGAGAGTGATGCAAAGGCTCAAGATAGTGATGCAGAGGCTTAAGAGAGTGATGCATAGGCTGAAGAGAGTGATGCAGTGGCTGAAGAAATTGATGCAGAGGCTGAGGGGAGTGTTGCAGAGGCTCAAGAGAGGGATGCAGAGGCTTAAGAGAGGGATGCAGAGGCTTGAGAGAGTGATGCTGAGGCTGAAGAGAGTGTTGCATAGGCTTAAGAGAGGGATGCAGAGGCTCAAGAGAGTGATGCAAAGGCTCAAGAGAGTGATGCAGAGGCTCAAGAGAGTGATGCAGAGGATCAAGACAGTGATGCAGAGGCTGAAGAGAGTGTTGCAGAGGCTTAAGAGAGTGATGCAGAGGCTTACAAGAGTGATGCAGATGATCATGAGAGGGATGCAGAGGCTTAAGAGAGTGATGCAGAGGCTCAACAGAGTGATGCAGAGGCTCTAGAGAGTGATGCAGAGACTTAAGAGAGGGATGCAGAGGCTGAATAGAGTGATGCAGATGCTCAAGAGATTGTGCAGGGGCTCAAGAGAGTGATGCAGAAGCTCAAGAGAGGAATGCAAAGGCTGAATAGAGTGATGCAGATGCTCAAGAGAGGGATGCAGAGGCCAAAGAGAGTAATTCAGAGGCTTACGAGAGTGATGCAGAGGCTCAAGAGAATAATGCAGAGGCTTAAGAGGGTGATGCAGAGGCTCAAGAGAGTGATGCAGAGGCTTGAGAGAGGGATGCAGGGGCTCAAGAGAGTGATGCAAATGCTCAAGAGAGTGATTCAGAGGCTTAAGAGAGTGATGCAGAGGCTTAAGAGAGTGATGCAGAGGCTTAAGAGAGGGATGCAAAGGCTCAAGAGAGGGATGTAGAGGCCCAAGAGAGGGATGCAGAGGCTCAAGAGAGGGATGGAGAGGCTCAAGAGAGTGATGCAGAGGCTCAAGAGAGGGATGCAGAGGCTCAAGCGAGGGATGCAGAGTCTCAAGAGAGGGAAGCAGGGGTTCAAGAGAGGGATGCAGAGGCTTAAGAGAGTGAGACAAAGGCTCAAGAGAGGGATGCAGAGGCTTAAGAGAGTGAGACAAAGGCTCAGGAGAACGATGCAGAGGCTCATGAGAGGGATGCCGGATTCAAGAGAGTGATGCAGAGGCTCAAGAGAGGGATGCAGAGGCTTAAGAAAGTGATGCAGAGGCTCAAAAAAGGGATGCAGAGGCTTAAGAGAGTGATGCAGAGGCTGAAGAGAGTGTTGCAGAGGCTTAAGAGAGTGATGCAGAGGCTCAAGAGAGTGACGCAACGGCTCAAGAGAGTGATGCAGAGGCTGAAGAGAGTATTGCAGAGGCTCAAGAGAGTGTTGCAGAGGCTTAAGAGAGGGATGCAGAGGCTCAGGAGAGTGATGCAAAGGCTCAAGGTAGTGATGCAGAGGCTTAAGAGAGTGATGCAAAGGCTGAATAGAGTGATGCAGAGGCTGAAGAGAGTGATGCAGAGGCTGATGGGAGTGTTGCAGAGGCTGAAGAGACGGATGCAGAGGCTTAAGAGAGGGTTGCAGAGGCTTAAGAGAGTGATGCTGAGGCTGAAGAGTGTTGCAGAAGCTTAAGAGAGGGATGCAGAGGCTCAAGAGAGTGATGCAAAGGCTCAAGAGAGTGATGCAGAGGCTCAAGAGAGTGATGCAGAGGATCAAGAGAGTGATGCAGAGGCTGAAGAGAGTGATGCAGAAGCCCAAGAGAGTGATGCAGAGGATCAAGAGAGAGATGCAGAGGCTCGAGAGAGTGATGCAGAGGCCTCAAAAGAGGGATTCAGAGGCTGAAGAGAGTGATGCAGAGGCTCAAGAGAGTTATGCAGAGGCTCATGAGAGTGATGCAGAGGGTTACGAGAGTGATGCAGATGATCATGAGAGGGATGCAGAGGCTTAAGAGAGTGATGCAGAGGCTGAAGAGAGTTTTGCAGAGGCTTAGGAGAGGGATGCAGAAGCTCAAGATAGTGATGCCAAAGCTCAAGAGAGTGATGCAGAGGCTCAAGAGAGTGATGCAGAGGCTTAAGAGAGGGATGCAGAGGCTCAAGCGAGGGATGTAGAGGCTCAAGAGAGTGATGCAGAGGCTCAAGAGAGGGATGCAGAGGCTAAAGAGAGTAATTCAGAGGCTTACGAGAGTAAAGCAGAGGCTCAAGAGAATAATGCAGAGTCTTTAGAGGGTGATGCAGAGGCTCAAGAGAGTGATGCAAGGCTTGAGAGAGGGATGCAGGGGCTCTGGAGAGTGATTCAGAGGCTTAAGGGAGTGATGCAGAGGCTTAAGAGAGTGATGCAGATCTTGAAAAGAGGGATGCAGAGGCTCAAGAGATGGTTGTAGAGGCCCAAGAGAGGGATGCAGAGGCTCAAGAGAGGGATGCAGAGGCTCAAGAGAGTGATGCAGAGGTTTAAGAGAGGGATGCTGAGGCTCAAGAGAATGTTGCAGAGGCTTAAGAGAGTGAGGCAGAGGTTTAGGAGAGGGATGCAGAGGCTCAAGAGAATAATGCGCAGGCTTACGAGGGTGATGCAGAAGCTCAAGAGAGTGCAGAGGCTTGAGAGAGGGATGCAGGGGCTCAAGAGAGTGATGTAAAGGCACAAGAGAGTGATTCAGAGGCTTAAGAGAGGGATGCAGAGGCTCAAGAGAGGGATGAAGACGCCAAAGAGAGGGATGCAGAGGCTCAAGAGAGGGATGCAGAGGCTCAAGTGAAGGAGGCAGAGGCACAAAAGTAGGAGGCACAGGCACAAAAGTAGGATGCACAGGCACAAAAGTGGGATGCAGAGGCTCTTGAGAGTGATGGAAAGGCTCAAGAGAGGGATGCAGAGTCTTAAGAGAGTGATGCAAAGGCTCAGGAGAGGGATGCAGAGGCTCAAGCGAGGGATGCAGAGGCTCTTGAGAGTGATGCAGAGGCTCAAGAGAGGGATGCAGAGGCTTAAGAGAGTGAGACAAAGGATCAGGAGAAGGATGCAGAGGCTCATGAAAGGGATGCAAGAGTTCCAGAGTGATGCAGAGGCTCAAGAGAGGGATGCAGAGGCTTAAGAAAGTGATGCAGAGGCTCAAAAAAGGGATGCAGAGGCTTAAGAGAGTGATGCAGAGGCTGAAGAGAGTGTTGCAGAGGCTTAAGAGAGTGATGCAGAGGTTCAAGAGAGTGATGCAAAGGCTCCAGAGAGTGATGCAGAGGCTGAAGAGAGTGTTGCAGAGGCTTAAGAGAGGGATGCAGAGGCTTAAGAGAGTGAGACAAAGGATCAGGAGAAGGATGCAGAGGCCCATGAAAGGGATGCAAGAGTTCCAGAGTGATGCAGAGGCTCAAGAGAGGGATGCAGAGGCTTAAGAAAGTGATGCAGAGGCTCAAAAAAGGGATGCAGAGGCTTAAGAGAGTGATGCAGAGGCTGAAGAGAGTGTTGCAGAGGCTTAAGAGAGTGATGCAGAGGTTCAAGAGAGTGATGCAAAGGCTCCAGAGAGTGATGCAGAGGCTGAAGAGAGTGTTGCAGAGGCTTAAGAGAGGGATGCAGAGGCTCAAGAGAGTGATGCAGAGGCTCAAGAGAGTGATGCAGAGGCTTAAGAGAGTGATGCAAAGGCTGAAGAGAGTGATGCAGAGGCTGAAGAGAGTGATGCAGAGGCTGAAGAGAGTGTTGCAGAGGCTCAAGAGAGGGATTCAGAGGCTTAAGAGAGGGATGCAGAGGCATATGAGAGTGATGCTGAGGCTGAAGAGAGTGTTGCAGAGGCTTAAGAGAGGGATGCAGAGGCTCAAGAGAGTGATGCAGAGGCTTAAGAGAGGGATGCAGAGGCTCAAGCGAGGGATGTAGAGGCTCAAGAGAGTGATGCTGAGGCTCAAGAGAGGGATGCAGAGGCCCAAGAGAGTGATGCAGAGGATCAAAAGAGTGATGCAGAGGCTCGAGAGAGTGATTCAGAGGCCTCATGATAGGGATTCAGAGGCTTAAGGGAGTGACGCAGAGGCTGAGGAGAGTGATGCAGAGGCTCAAGAGAGGGATGCAGAGGGTCAAGAGAGTGATGCAGAGGCTCAAGAGACATATGCAGAGGCTCAAGAGAGTGATGCAGAGGCTTACGAGAGTGATGCAGATGATCATGAGAGGGATGAAGAGGCTGAAAAGAGTTTTGCAGAGGCTTAGGATTGGGATGCAGAAGCTCAAGAGAGTGATGCAGAGGCTCATTAGAGTGATGCAGAGGCTCAAGAGAGTGATGCAGAGGCTTAAGAGAGGGATGCAGATGCTCAAGCGAGGGATGTAGAGGCTCAAGAGAGTGATGCAGAGGTTTAAGAGAGTGATGCAGAGGCTCAAGAGAGGAATGCAGAGGCTGAATAGAGTGATGCAGAGGCTCAAGAGAGGGATGCAGTGGCTAAAGAGAGTAATTCAGAGGCTTACGAGAGTGATGTAGAGGATTAAGAGAGTGATGCAGAGGCTTCAGAGAGGGATGCAGAGGCTCAAGAGAGGGATGCAGAGGCTCAAGAGAGGGATGCAGACGCAAAAGAGAGGGATGCAGAGGCACAAGTGAGGGATGCAGAGGCAAAAGAGAGGGATGCAGAGGCTCAAGTGAGGGATGCAATGGCAAAAGAGAGGGATGCAGAGGCTCTTGAGAGTGATGCAGAGGCTCAAGAGAGGGATGCAGAGGCTTAAGTGAGTGATGCAAAGGCTCAAGAGAGGGATGCAGAGGCTCAAGAGAGTGATGCAGAGGATCAAGAGAGTGATGCAGAGGCTCGAGAGAGTGATTCAGAGGCTTACGAGAGTGATGCAGACAATCAAGAGAGTGATGCAGAGGCTCGGGAGAGATGCAGAGGCCTACGAGAGTGATGCAGAGGCTGAAGAGAGTGTTGCAGAGGCTTAAGAGAGGGATGCAGAGGATCAAGAGAGTGATGCAGAGGCTCAGGAGAGTGAGGCAGATGCTCAAGAGAGTGATGCAGAGGCTTAAGAGAGGGATGCAGAGGCTCAAGAGAGGGATGTAGAGGCTCAAGAGAGTGATTCAGAGGTTTACGAGAGAGATGCAGAGGCTTAGGAGAGGGATGCAGAGGCTCAAGAGTGTGATTCAGAGGCTCAAGAGAGGGATGCAGAGGCTCAAGAGAGTGATTCAGAGGATTACGAGAGTGATGCAGAGGCTTAAAAGAGTGATGCAAAGGCCTAAGAGAGGGATGCAGAGGCTCAAGAGAGGCATGCAGATGCTCAAGAGAGGGATGCAGGGGCTCAAGAGAGGGATGCAGAGGCTCTTGACAATGATCCAGAGGCTCAAGAGAGGGATGCAGAGGCTTAAGCGAGTGATGCAAAGGCTCAAGAGAAGGATGCAAAGACTCATGTGAGGGATGGAGGAGTTCAAGAGAGAGATGCAGAGGCTCAAGAAAGGGATGCAGAGGCTTAAGAAAGTGATGCAGAGGCTCAAGAGAGGGATGCAGAGGCTCAAGAGAGGGATGCAGAGGCTTAAGAAAGTGATGCAAAGGCTCAGGAGAAGCAAGCAGAGGCTCATGAAAGGGATGCAAAAGTTCCAGAGTGATGCAGAGGCTCAAGAGAGGGATGCAGAGGCTTAAGAAAGTGATGCAAAGGCTCAAAAAAGGGATGCAGAGGCTAACGAGAGTGATGCAGAGGCTTAAGAGAGTGATGCAGAGGCTGAAGAGAGTGTTGCAGAGGCTTACGAGAGTGATGCAGAGGCTTGTGAGAGGGATGCAGGGGCTCAAGAGTGGGATGCAGAGGCTTACGAGATTGATGCAGATGATCAAGAGAGGGATGCAGAGGCCTAAGAGAGTGATGCAGAGGCTGAAGAGAGTGTTGCAGAGGCTTAAGAGAGGGATGCAGAGGATCAAGAGAGTGATGCAGAGGCTCAGGAGAGTGAGGCAGATGCTCAAGAGAGTGATGCAGAGGCTTAAGAGAGGGATGCAGGGGCTCAAGAGAGGGATGCAGAGGCTCTTGACAGTGATGTAGAGGCTCAAGAGAGGGATGCAGAGGCTTAAGCGAGTGATGCAAATTCTCAAGAGAAGGATGCAAAGACTCATATGAGGGATGGAGGAGTTCAAGAGAGAGATGCAGAGGCTCAAGAAAGGGATGCAGAGGCTTAAGAAAGTGATGCAGAGGCTCAAAAGATGGATGCAGAGGCTCAAGAGAGGGATGCAGAGGCTCAAGAGAGGGATGCAGAGGCTTAAGAAAGTGATGCAAAGGCTCAAGAGAGGGATGCAGAGGCTGAAGAGAATGATGTAGAGGCTTAAGAGAAGGATGTAGAGGCTCAAGAGAATGATACAGAGGCTCAAGAGAATGATGCAGAGGCTCAAGAGAGTGATGCAGAGGATCAAGAGAGTGATGCAGAGGCTGAAGAGAGTGTTGCAGAGGCTTAAGAGAGGGATGCAGAGGCTCAAGAGAGTGATGCAGAGGCCCAAGAGAGTGATGCAGAGGATCAAGAGAGAGATGCAGAGGCTCGAGAGAGTGATGCAGAGGCCTCAAGAGAGGGATTCAGAGGCTGAAGAGAGTGATGCAGAGGCTCAAAAAAGGGATGCAGAGGCTTAAGAGAGTGATGCAGAGGCTGAAGAGAGTGTTGCAGAGGCTTAAGAGAGTGATGCAGAGGTTCAAGAGAGTGATGCAAAGGCTCCAGAGAGTGATGCAGAGGCTGAAGAGAGTGTTGCAGAGGCTTAAGAGAGGGATGCAGAGGCTTAAGAGAGTGAGACAAAGGATCAGGAGAAGGATGCAGAGGCTCATGAAAGGGATGCAAGAGTTCCAGAGTGATGCAGAGGCTCAAGAGAGGGATGCAGAGGCTTAAGAAAGTGATGCAGAGGCTCAAAAAAGGGATGCAGAGGCTTAAGAGAGTGATGCAGAGGCTGAAGAGAGTGTTGCAGAGGCTTAAAAGAGTGATGCAGAGGTTCAAGAGAGTGATGCAAAGGCTCCAGAGAGTGATGCAGAGGCTGAAGAGAGTGTTGCAGAGGCTTAAGAGAGGGATGCAGAGGCTCAAGAGAGTGATGCAGAGGCTCAAGAGAGTGATGCAGAGGCTTAAGAGAGTGATGCAAAGGCTGAAGAGAGTGATGCAGAGGCTGAAGAGAGTGATGCAGAGGCTGAAGAGAGTGTTGCAGAGGCTCAAGAGAGGGATTCAGAGGCTTAAGAGAGGGATGCAGAGGCATATGAGAGTGATGCTGAGGCTGAAGAGAGTGTTGCAGAGGCTTAAGAGAGGGATGCAGAGGCTCAAGAGAGTGATGCAGAGGCTTAAGAGAGGGATGCAGAGGCTCAAGCGAGGGATGTAGAGGCTCAAGAGAGTGATGCTGAGGCTCAAGAGAGGGATGCAGAGGCCCAAGAGAGTGATGCAGAGGATCAAAAGAGTGATGCAGAGGCTCGAGAGAGTGATTCAGAGGCCTCATGATAGGGATTCAGAGGCTTAAGGGAGTGACGCAGAGGCTGAAGAGAGTGTTGCAGAGGCTCAAGAGAGGGATGCAGAGGGTCAAGAGAGTGATGCAGAGGCTCAAGAGACATATGCAGAGGCTCAAGAGAGTGATGCAGAGGCTTACGAGAGTGATGCAGATGATCATGAGAGGGATGAAGAGGCTGAAAAGAGTTTTGCAGAGGCTTAGGATTGGGATGCAGAAGCTCAAGAGAGTGATGCAGAGGCTCATTAGAGTGATGCAGAGGCTCAAGAGAGTGATGCAGAGGCTTAAGAGAGGGATGCAGATGCTCAAGCGAGGGATGTAGAGGCTCAAGAGAGTGATGCAGAGGTTTAAGAGAGTGATGCAGAGGCTCAAGAGAGGAATGCAGAGGCTGAATAGAGTGATGCAGAGGCTCAAGAGAGGGATGCAGTGGCTAAAGAGAGTAATTCAGAGGCTTACGAGAGTGATGTAGAGGCTTAAGAGAGTGATGCAGAGGCTTCAGAGAGGGATGCAGAGGCTCAAGAGAGGGATGCAGAGGCTCAAGAGAGGGATGCAGACGCAAAAGAGAGGGATGCAGAGGCACAAGTGAGGGATGCAGAGGCAAAAGAGAGGGATGCAGAGGCTCAAGTGAGGGATGCAATGGCAAAAGAGAGGGATGCAGAGGCTCTTGAGAGTGATGCAGAGGCTCAAGAGAGGGATGCAGAGGCTTAAGTGAGTGATGCAAAGGCTCAAGAGAGGGATGCAGAGGCTCAAGAGAGTGATGCAGAGGATCAAGAGACTGATGCAGAGGCTCGAGAGAGTGATTCAGAGGCTTACGAGAGTGATGCAGACAATCAAGAGAGTGATGCAGAGGCTCGGGAGAGATGCAGAGGCCTAAGAGAGTGATGCAGAGGCTGAAGAGAGTGTTGCAGAGGCTTAAGAGAGGGATGCAGAGGATCAAGAGAGTGATGCAGAGGCTCAGGAGAGTGAGGCAGTGTTACGAACCCGGATCCAGCGTCCGAGCCTGGAGCAGTGACAACCACGCCATCTGTGGGTCAGCTCCCGAAACCCCCGCCAAACGGACGACGACACCTAGTGAGGACAGCGTGTACTGGCCTCGAGGACCAGTTTCCAGTCTGGTTCAGCGCTCAACACCGCCACTCCTGACCTCTGGTGAGGTGGTGCTCCGACGACAGCGCCATCTATGGACTGGATACGTCAGGTGTTTGTGTCTGAGGCTGTAAGTGTGGTGTTTTAGTGTCCCTGTTATTGATGACGTGTCTGCTTACAGAGCCGACCTGGGACCACTGTGTTGAAGGTGGAGTCAGTCTACCCGAGGCAGCCAGTCTCCATACTGTGAAGTTTGCTGCAGCTGTTGTGACGTCGTCCCCCCGGAAGAACACTGTGGTGTGTTAAGCCTGCCAGTGGAGTGGCAGTGAAAGGATTTACCCGGGACCGACGGTTGGAGACGATAATCCACTGGGGTATTGAGGACAGGAGGGTGATTGGTGATATCACACGAGACTCCTGTCTAGGGCGTACCCCTTTTATCGTTCGTGGAGTGGCCGTACCAGCCTTGGTGGCTCAGTACCTGCCAGCAGACCTGCTGGACGTGTGGTTGGCGGCCTCCACGACGGTGCCCCCAGTGGACCTGTGTTGTGGCTGACCTGTGGCCAGGGTAGGCTCGGCGTTCTCAGAGGACACGTCTTGAGGCCACGAAGAAAGCACCGCGGACTCAGCACCTAGCTTCTCAATCAAGAGTCTTCAGCAGAAGACTAGATTGTGCACGATCCCCTTGTAAAGTGTTAATACCCCTCCCCCTTGTGTACTCTTTTATTCTATATATTTAAACGGTGATGGTGAACATTATATAATATTAAGTTCTTAACTTTCTTTCCGTACTCCCTTTTAAGTTACTTGCGTCACGGATCTCATCCCTTGATAGCCAATACTGGCTTGGGAACGGATACATACATCTTCCTCTAACAACATCAGAGCAAGAACCCCGTTGCGTCCCGAGAGGGCCGTAACATAATTGGCATCCCCAGCGGGATCCGTCCCCTTGTTAAGTATGTTTGACAGGGGTGGTGAAGTGGCGTAATCCCTGTAAATAATTCCCCCTGTGTGACGATTGTGACGTTATACGTCCTGTGCGGTGCTAAAGAGTGACTTAAGTGCGATATTGTGCAGTGCGGTGCTCGCTGTGATTAAGCGATTAAGTGCAATATTGACTAGTGCGGTGCTCAGTGATTCAGTGCAATATTGTAGAGCGAAGTATTCGCTTGGACTCAGTGCAATATTGGGTAGTGTGGTGCCCGAAGTGATTACGTGCAATATTGGCAAGTGCAGTGTTTGGTGCGATAAAGTGCAGTATTGGCGTAGAACGTGTAAGCGGTGTGTTAAGTGCTAGTTGAGTGTTCCATCTGTGACAATGGCAGAAAAAGCTACCATCGATGATCTGGACGATGTTCAGGCTTTTCTGAATAGAGTGGACTGTCTTGCCAGATTAAAATATCTGAGCAAACCAGAGCTTGTACTAGTGAGCGCCTACCTGGAGATCAAGATCCGTGCCAGTGATTCCCGTGTGGAGATCTTGTCCAAGGTTCACAGACACCTGAAGGCAGAAGAGAAACAGGAAGGCGAGACTCCTAGTACAAGGGAAGGTGAGGATATAGCTTCCATGGAAAAGGAAGATAAGGGCAGCGACGTTGACAGTGATGCAGGTGAGCTGAATATAAGCTTGCTAACTGTCAAAATGCGTGCCTTAGAAATTAATCGAGAAATAGAGTGGAAGAAATTAGAAATGGAAAGAGAAAGACAAGATAAAGAATTGGCGATGAGGCGTTTAGAATTAGAAAGAGAAGAAAGAAGAGAAGAACGAGAGAGAGAAGAACGAGAAAGAGAAGAGACGAGAGAGAGATGAACGAGAGCGAGAAAGGGAGGAAAGACAGAGACAACATGAACTAGAAGTATTACGACTAGGCGCTGGACAGAGACAAACTGGAGTAAGCGGGTTCGATCCGGTAAGGAATATCAAAATGGTCCCCAAATTCAACGAGAGAGAAGTTTCGAAATTCTTCGCAGCCTTTGAGAAAGTCGCTGCCTCTTTGGAGTGGCCAAGGGAGAATTGGGCCATCATGATACAGTCAGTCTTGACTGGGAAGGCCCAAATCGCCTACTCTACGTTATCCCTTGACGACTCCGGCGATTACGATATGGTGAAGAAGGTCGTGCTCATGGCGTACCAATTGGTACCTGAGGCTTACAGGCAGAAGTTTAGAAACCTGAAGAAGACCTCAGAGCACACTTTCACCGAATTCGCCACCATCAAGGAACGACTTTTTCAAGAATGGTGTGCCTCTCGGAAGGTGGAGACCAAGGAAGACCTCGAACAGCTGATTCTGCTCGAGGACTTCAAGGATTGTTTGTCTGGAGACCTCAAGACGTACTTAGAGGAACAGCAGGTAGAGACCTTGAGTGCAGCAGCCACCATGGCTGAAGAGTACATCCTGACTCATAGGCCGTCTGCTAAGTACGTCCCAAGGCATTACCAGCGCCGGTTTGACAGACCTCACGACGAAGAAGAAGAAAGACCCGTCCCACGAAGCGCTAAGAAGACGCCCCCAAGTAGCCCCCGAAGAACAAGTCCTAGCAGTCCGAAACACCGGAGTCCAAGGAGGAATATGGTGTGCTGGACTTGTGGGCAGAAAGGGCATGTAGCTGCTAGGTGCCGAGGCAGAAGAGGTGGCAGCGCACGTAGGGAGGTGATGATGATGAGCTGTGTTACATCACCAGCAGGAAGCCAGTCGACGACGACGCAGGAAGAACCCAGATTGTTTTCCCCTCACACTTCAGGCGGGTATGTATCGAGTGATCATACTGGTAGATCAATTGTAGTGCTCAGAGATAGTGGAGCAGCCCAGTCCCTGATCGTGAAGAGCTCGTTACCCGAGGGAGTAAGTGTGGTTGGGAGACCAGAGGTTGTCCTGGTTGGGTTTCCTAGGACGCAGTACATCGCCCCCTTAGTGCCAGTACATCTTGACTCGCCTTATTTCAGCGGCACATGTGCGTTGGCAGTAGTCGATACCCTCCCTGTGGCTGGGACTGACGTGGTACTAGCCAACCACTTGGTGACCGATTGGAGCACCAATCATCCCAAGGTTGTGGACGAGTCTACCGGAACAGCACGGTCTGAGGTAACAGGCAATGGTATTGTCCAGGTAAAGACAGACCCGGATTTGAACATGTCTAATTTGTCCTCTCCCCCGCAGATCGACAGTTATCTAGCAGTGTCTCCTGATTCTTCTCTTGACAAGGAACATGAGGTTACAATGGCAGAAGTACCTGAACTAGAAGAGAGGCCTTGTGTGCAGACACCCACGGATACCAACGAGTCTGGAGCGAAGGCTGAGGGGTGCTTGCGGTATGGCAAGTTGCAGCGTGTAGTGGACCAGCCAGAGATTCCCCAGACGTCAGAGGTATGTGAGGTGTGTTCAAAAGGTCTAGTGCCCTCTTTGGTCCAAGCCAGGCTAGTGGATGGTGCCGGCTATGGACATGACAAGCTCAGGAAACTTATCCCTCAATTGGCCTCATGTTTCTTAGCGATATTTTGTTTTATTCTCCTATGTATTCTATGTGTTCTCAGTAAGGACCGGTGGACGACCCGACGAATGATGGCCCCCATGAACATCGTGAAAAGGTCCCAGGGATTGGAGATTTGTACTGCAAGTGTTGCAGTGGAAGAAGGGACCTGGGAGGTAATAGATGATACAGGAGGTACGATAGATGATAAAATGAGTGACTGTTTCCGGCAGGTTGACACCCCCCGCGTGATTGCTGAGCCTCAATACAGCGTTATACGGAACGTTGGTCGACCTGACGGAGGCAGAGCGAATGCCATCTTCGGTGTGAAAGCAGCTCTGTTGGGACTAGGTGTGAACCTAGTAGGGTATGCTGTAAGTATTGACTTACCCACTGCCGCGATCACTCTGAATTATCAAACCCCTGTATTCCAGGTTCCTGTCTCCCTGAAGGACCATCGGACCGGCACCAGAAATGCCGTCTGTGGTCAGCCATCATCGGTGCCACGACATAAGGAAGTGTCGAGTCACCCGAAATCGTGTCGAAACCAATCCGTACTCGAGAGATGTGAGATGATGTCCCTGTTTGCCAT
This sequence comes from Procambarus clarkii, assembly GCF_040958095.1. Taxonomy (NCBI): domain Eukaryota; kingdom Metazoa; phylum Arthropoda; class Malacostraca; order Decapoda; family Cambaridae; genus Procambarus; species Procambarus clarkii. Next base: position 2,626,310 of record NC_091202.1, on the reverse strand, counting down.
CGCAGAGGAGACGTGGAAGGTTACGCCAGGCAAGACATCGCCTTCGATCTTCGAGTTCCCTTTGTGCCAGAATTGTCCAGTAGTACAGTTTGGTGGACGAGACAGCCTCGCCATTCCAGATTATGAAGCATGTGTGTCCATTTGGAGTTGTGTCGTCGTACTAATTTGGTTTGTGTTTCTTTTTATAGAACCCCAAACCAAATTCTTTTTGGTGGGGAGGTGTTACGAACCCGGATCCAGCGTCCGAGCCTGGAGCAGTGACAACCACGCCATCTGTGGGTCAGCTCCCGAAACCCCCGCCAAACGGACGACGACACCTAGTGAGGACAGCGTGTACTGGCCTCGAGGACCAGTTTCCAGTCTGGTTCAGCGCTCAACACCGCCGCTCCTGACCTCTGGTGAGGTGGTGCTCCGACGACAGCGCCATCTATGGACTGGATACGTCAGGTGTTTGTGTCTGAGGCTGTAAGTGTGGTGTTTTAGTGTCCCTGTTATTGATGACGTGTCTGCTTACAGAGCCGACCTGGGACCACTGTGTTGAAGGTGGAGTCAGTCTACCCGAGGCAGCCAGTCTCCATACTGTGAAGTTTGCTGCAGCTGTTGTGACGTCGTCCCCCCGGAAGAACACTGTGGTGTGTTAAGCCTGCCAGTGGAGTGGCAGTGAAAGGATTTACCCGGGACCGACGGTTGGAGACGATAATCCACTGGGGTATTGAGGACAGGAGGGTGATTGGTGATATCACACGAGACTCCTGTCTAGGGCGTACCCCTTTTATCGTTCGTGGAGTGGCCGTACCAGCCTTGGTGGCTCAGTACCTGCCAGCAGACCTGCTGGACGTGTGGTTGGCGGCCTCCACGACGGTGCCCCCAGTGGACCTGTGTTGTGGCTGACCTGTGGCCAGGGTAGGCTCGGCGTTCTCAGAGGACACGTCTTGAGGCCACGAAGAAAGCACCGCGGACTCAGCACCTAGCTTCTCAATCAAGAGTCTTCAGCAGAAGACTAGATTGTGCACGATCCCCTTGTAAAGTGTTAATACCCCTCCCCCTTGTGTACTCTTTTATTCTATATATTTAAACGGTGATGGTGAACATTATATAATATTAAGTTCTTAACTTTCTTTCCCTACTCCCTTTTAAGTTACTTGCGTCACGGATCTCATCCCTTGACAGCCAATACTGGCTTGGGAACGGATACATATATCTTCCTCTAACAACATCAGAGCAAGAACCCCGTTGCGTCCCGAGAGGGCCGTAACAGGCAGATGCTCAAGAGAGTGATGCAGAGGCTTAAGAGAGGGATGCAGAGGCTCAAGAGAGGGATGTAGAGGCTCAAGAGAGTGATTCAGAGGTTTACGAGAGAGATGCAGAGGCTTAGGAGAGGGATGCAGAGGCTCAAGAGTGTGATTCAGAGGCACAAGAGAGGGATGCAGAGGCTCAAGAGAGTGATTCAGAGGATTACGAGAGTGATGCAGAGGCTTAAAAGAGTGATGCAAAGGCCTAAGAGAGGGATGCAGAGGCTCAAGAGAGGCATGCAGATGCTCAAGAGAGGGATGCAGGGGCTCAGGAGAGGGATGCAGAGGCTCTTGACAGTGATGCAGAGGCTCAAGAGAGGGATGCAGAGGCTTAAGCGAGTGATGCAAAGGCTCAAGAGAAGGATGCAAAGACTCATGTGAGGGATGGAGGAGTTCAAGAGAAGGATGCAAAGACTCATGTGAGGGATGGAGGAGTTCAAGAGAGATGCAGAGGCTCAAGAAAGGGATGCAGAGGCTTAAGAAAGTGATGCAGAGGCTCAAAAGATGGATGCAGAGGCTCAAGAGAGGGATGCAGAGGCTCAAGAGAGGGATGCAGAGGCTTAAGAAAGTGATGCAAAGGCTCAGGAGAAGCAAGCAGAGGCTCATGAAAGGGATGCAAAAGTTCCAGAGTGATGCAGAGGCTCAAGAGAGGGATGCAGAGGCTTAAGAAAGTGATGCAAAGGCTCAAAAAAGGGATGCAGAGGCTAACGAGAGTGATGCAGAGGCTTAAGAGAGTGATGCAGAGGCTGAAGAGAGTGTTGCAGAGGCTTAAGAGAGTGATGCAGAGGCTTGTGAGAGGGATGCAGGGGCTCAAGAGTGGGATGCAGAGGCTTACGAGATTGATGCAGATGATCAAGAGAGGGATGCAGAGGCCTAAGAGAGTGATGCAGAGGCTGAAGAGAGTGTTGCAGAGGCTTAAGAGAGGGATGCAGAGGATCAAGAGAGTGATGCAGAGGCTCAGGAGAGTGAGGCAGATGCTCAAGAGAGTGATGCAGAGGCTTAAGAGAGGGATGCAGGGGCTCAAGAGAGGGATGCAGAGGCTCTTGACAGTGATGTAGAGGCTCAAGAGAGGGATGCAGAGGCTTAAGCGAGTGATGCAAATTCTCAAGAGAAGGATGCAAAGACTCATATGAGGGATGGAGGAGTTCAAGAGAAGGATGCAAAGACTCATATGAGGGATGGAGGAGTTCAAGAGAGAGATGCAGAGGCTCAAGAAAGGGATGCAGAGGCTTAAGAAAGTGATGCAGAGGCTCAAAAGATGGATGCAGAGGCTCAAGAGAGGGATGCAGAGGCTCAAGAGAGGGATGCAGAGGCTTAAGAAAGTGATGCAAAGGCTCAAGAGAGGGATGCAGAGGCTGAAGAGAATGATGTAGAGGCTTAAGAGAAGGATGTAGAGGCTCAAGAGAATGATAGATTCTCAAGAGAATGATGCAGAGGCTCAAGAGAGTGATGCAGAGGATCAAGAGAGTGATGCAGAGGCTGAAGAGAGTGTTGCAGAGGCTTAAGAGAGGGATGCAGAGGCTCAAGAGAGTGATGCAGAGGCCCAAGAGAGTGATGCAGAGGATCAAGAGAGAGATGCAGAGGCTCGAGAGAGAGATGCAGAGGCCTCAAGAGAGGGATTCAGAGGCTGAAGAGAGTGATGCAGAGGCTCAAGAGAGTTATGCAGAGGCTCAAGAGAGTGATGCAGAGGCTTACGAGAGTGATGCAGATGATCGTGAGAGGGATGCAGAGGTTTAAGAGAGTGATGCAGACGCTGAAGAGAGTTTTGCAGAGGCTTAGGAGAGGGATTCAGAAGCTCAAGAGAGTGATGCAGAGGCTCAAGAGAGTGATGCAGAGGATCAAGAGAGTGATGCAGAGGTTTAAGAGAGGGATGCAGAGGCTCAAGAGAGTGATGCAGAGGCTCAAGTGAGGAATGCAGAGGCTGAATAGAGTGATGCAGAGGCTCAAGAGAGGGATGCAGAGGCTAAAGAGAGTAATTCAGAGGCTTACGAGAGTGATGCAGAGGCTCAAGAGAATAATGCAGGGGCTTACGAGGGTGATGCAGAGGCTCAAGAGAGTGATGCAGAGGCTTAAGAGAGTGATGCAGAGGCTTACGAGAGGGATGCAGAGGCTCAAGAGAGGGATGTAGAGGCGAAAGAGAGGGATGCAGAGGCTCAAGAGAAAGATGCAGAGGCTCAAGAGAGTGATGCAGAGGTTTAAGAGAGGGATGCTGAGGCTCAAGAGAATGAGGCAGAGGCTTAAGAGAGTGAGGCAGAGGCTTAGGAGAGGGGTGCAGAGGCTCAAGAGAATATTGCGCAGGCTTAAGAGGGTGATGCAGAGGCTCAAGAGAGTGATGAAGAGGCTTGAGAGAGGGATGCAGGGGCTCAAGAGAGTGATTCAGAGGCTTAAGAGAGTGATGCCGAGGCTTAAGAGAGTGATGCAGAGGCTTAAGAGAGGGATGCAGTGCTCAAGAGAGGGATGTAGACGCCAAAGAGAGGGATGCAGAGGCAGAAGTGAAGGAGGCAGAGGCACAAAAGTGGGATGCAGAGGCACAAAAGTGGGATGCAGAGGCTCTTGAGAGTGATGCAAAGGCTCAAGAGAGGGATGCAGAGGCTTAAGAGAGTGATGCAAAGGCACAAGAGAGGGATGCAGAGGCTCAAGCGAGGGATGCAGAGGCTCTTGAGAGTGATGCAGAAGCTCAAGAGAGGGATGCAGAGGCTTAAGAGAATGAGACAAAGGCTCAGGAGAAGCAAGCAGAGGCTCATGAAAGGGATGCAAAAGTTCCAGAGTGATGCAGAGGCTCAAGAGAGGGATGCAGAGGCTTAAGAAAGTGATGCAAAGGCTCAAAAAAGGGATGCAGAGGCTTGCGAGAGTGATGCAGAGGCTTAGGAGAGTGATGCAGAGGCTGAAGAGAGTGTTGCAGAGGCTTAAGAGAGTGATGCAGAGGTTCAAGAGAGTGATGCAAAGGCTCCAGAGAGTGATGCAGAGTCTGAAGAGAGTGTTGCAGAGGCTTAAGAGAGGGATGCAGAGGCTCAAGAGAGTGATGCAAATATCGAAATATTGGTAAAAACGAATATATATACGTAAATAATTTTTCTCGTATATATAATGAAATAATAAACTAACAATAAACATTTTCTTGCATTTTGTTTTGTACTAAAAATCATCGAATTTAGCAATATTTTGACCTTGATCATCCCCTTTTCCTTCATGTGATTTAAACAAAATATCATCGAATTAGGCCGGTGTTCCACGTTTTTGTGAATTTTCAGTTTATTGTTATTAATTCATTAAATATACGATAAAAATTATACAAACACATAATTGATCAGAAAATAACCTTAAATACTTCATTTTCAATCATCTATTTGTTTCTCGTTAAAATACTGAGTAAGATATTGAAAAGGGGAGAAGTTCTGTTTTTATTGCATATATCGACGTTTCAGCCGGATTAAAACGGTTTTACGTGTACATCTTCCATCTGTAATATAAACCGAAAATCAGGAACATTTTAGTTAATTTCAATGAAAACACATTGATTTTTATCATTTGTATTGGAAGTAACATCTTTATACGTCTTTTCTAGGGTCTAAAAAATACGAAACGTCGCTCTATGATTCGAAGTTAAAATCCTCAAATTTGGTATAATAATGATTTTTTTCACGTTTTTCATGTAGTTTGATATTACGTAATTATATTCATTTTTACCAATATTTCGATACTATTTCATGTAGTATCACGATATGTGATTTGGCCATCAAATCTCAGATTTTCGCATAATATTGCATTTTAAGTAAGTTTTCATGCATTTTGTTTCGTACTAAAAATCATCGAATTCAGCAATATTTTGACGTTTACCATCCCCTTTTCCTTTATGTGATATAAACAAAATATCATCGAATTAGGCAATATTTTGCTGTTTTTCCACGTTTTTGTGAATTTTCAGTTTATTGCTATCAATTCATTAAATATACGATAAAAATGATGCAAACACATAATTGATTAGAAATTAACCTTAAACACTTCATTTTCAATCAACTATTTGTTTCTCGTTAAAATACTGAGTAAGATATTGGAAAGGGAAGAAGTTCTGTTTTTATTCCATATATCGACGTTTCAGCCGGATTAGAGCGGTTTTACGTTTACATCTTCCATCGGTAATATTAACGGAAAATCAGGAACATTTTAGATATTTTTAATGAAAACACATTGATTTTTATCATTTGTATTGGAAACAACATTGTCTTATGTCTTTTCTTGATCTAAACAATACGAAACCTCGCTCTATGATTTGAAGTTAAAATCCTCAAAAATGGTAATATAGTGACTTTTTTCACGTTATTCATGTAGTGTGATTTTACGTATATATATTCGTTTTTACCAATATTTCGATACTACTTCATATTTTCTCACGATAAGTGATTTGGCTTTCAAATCTCAGAATTTCGCAAATTTTGCATTTATAAGCAAGTTTTCTTGCATTTTGTTTTGTACTAAAAATCATCGAATTTAGCAATATTTTGACTTTTATCATCCCCTTTTCCTTTATGTGATTTAAACAAAATATCATCGAATTAGGCAATATTTTGCCGTTTTTCCACGTTTTTGTGAATTTTTAGTTTATTGTATTGGAAGCAACATCTTTATACGTCTTTTCTAGGGTCTAAAAAATTCGAAACTTCGCTCTATGATTCGAAGTTAAAATCCTCAAATTTGGTATAATAATGACTTTTTTCACTTTTTTCATGTAGTTTGATATTACGTAAATATATTCATTTTTACCAATATTTCGATACTATTTCATTTAGTATCACGATATGTGATTTGGCTTTCAAATGTCAGATTTTCGCATAATATTGCATTTTAAGCAAGTTTTCTTGCATTTTGTTTCGTACTAAAAATAATCGAATTCAGCAATATTTTGACGTTTATTATCCCCATTTCCTTTATGTGATATAAACAAAATATCATCGAATTAGGCAATATTTTGCTGTTTTTCCACGTTTTTGTGAATTTTCAGTTTATTGCTTATATATATTCATTAAATATACGATAAAAATGATGCAAACACATAATTGATTAGAAATTAACCTTAAACACTTTATTTTCAATCAACTATTTGTTTCTCGTTAAAATACTGAGTAAGATATTGGAAAGGGAAGAAGTTCTGTTTTATTGCATATATCGACGTTTCAGCCGGATTAGAGCGGTTTTACGTGTACATCTTCCATCGGTAATATAAACGGAAAATCAGGAACATTTTAGTTAATTCTAATGAAAACACATTGATTTTTATCATTTGTATTTGAAACAACATTGTCATATGTCTTTTCTTGGATCTAAAAAATACGAAACCTCGCTCTATGATTTGAAGTTAAAATCCTCAAATATGGTAATATAGTTATTTTTTTCACGTTATTCATGTAGTGTGATTTTACGTATATATATTCGTTTTACCAATATTTCGATACTACTTCATGTTTTCTCACGATATGTGATTTGGCCTTCTAATCTCAGAATTTCGCAAATATTGCATTTTAAGCAAGTTTTCTTGCATTTTGTTTTGTACTAAAAATCATCGAATTTAGCAATATTTTGACCTCTATCATCCCTTTTTCCTTTATGTGATTTAAACAAAATATCATCGAATTAGGCAATATTTTGCTGTTTTTCCACGTTTTTGTGAATTTTCAGTTAATTGTTATTAATTCATTATATATACGATAAAAATTATGCAAACACATAATTGATCAGAAAATAACCTTAAATACTTCATTTTCAATCATCTATTTGTTTCTCGTTAAAATACTGAGTAAGATAATGAAAGGGGGAGAAGTTCTGTTTTTATTGCATTTATCGACGTTTCAGCCGGATTAGAACGGTTTTACGTGTACATCTTCCATCGGTAATATAAACCGAAAATCAGGAACATTTTAGTTAATTTTAATGAAAACACATTGATTTTTATCATTTGTATTGGAAGCAGCATCTTCATACGCCTTTTCTAGGGTCTAAAAAATACGAAACGTCGCTCTATGATTCGAAGTTAAAATCCTCAAATTTGGTATCATAATGACTTCTTTCACGTTTTTCATGTAGTTTGATATTACGTAAATATATTAATTTTTACCAATATTTTGATACTATTTCATGTAGTATCACGATATGTGATTTGTCCTTCAAATCTCTGATTTTCGCATTATTTTGCATTTTAAGCAAGTTTTCTTGCATTATGTTTCGTACTAAAAATCATCGAATTCAGCAATATTTTTATGTTTATCATCCCCCTTTTCCTTTACGTGATATAAACAAAATATCATCGAATTAGGCAATATTTTGCTGTTTTTCCACGTTTTTGTGAATTTTCAGTGTTTTGCTATTAATTCATTAAGGATACGATAAAAAAGATGCACACACATAATTGATAAGAAATTAACCTTAAACACTTTATTTTCAATCAACTATTTGTTTCTCGTTAAAATACTGAGTAAGATATTGGAAAGGGAAGAAGTTCTGTTTTATTGCATATATCGACGTTTCAGCCGGATTAGAGCGGTTTTACGTGTACATCTTCCATCGGTAATATAAACGGAAAATCAGGAACATTTTAGTTAATTCTAATGAAAACACATTGATTCTTATCATTTGTATTTGAAACAACATTGTCATATGTCTTTTCTTGGATCTAAAAAATACGAAACCTCGCTCTATGATTTGAAGTTAAAATCCTCAACTATGGTAATATAGTGATTTTTTTCACGTTATTCGTGTAGTGTAATTTTACGTATATATATTCGTTTTTACCAATATTTCGATACTACTTCATGTTTTCTCACGATATGTGATTTGGCCTTCAAATCTCTGAATTTCGCAAATTTTGCATTTTTAAGCAAGTTTTCTTGCATTTTGTTTTGTACTAAAAATCATCGAATTTAGCAATATTTTGACCTCTATCATCCTCTTTTCCTTTATGTGATTTAAACAAAATATCATCGAATTAGGCAATATTTTGCCGTTTTTCCTCGTTTTTGTGAATTTTCAGTTTATTATTATTATTTCATTATATATACGATAAAAATTATGCAAACACATAATTGATCAGAAAATAACCTTAAATACTTCATTTTCAATCATCTATTTGTTTCTCGTTAAAGTAAGATAATGAAATGGGGAGAAGTTCTGTTTTTATTGCATATATCGACGTTTCAGCCGGATTAGAACGGTTTTACGTGTACATCTTCCATCGGTAATATAAACCGAAAATCAGGAACATTTTAGTTAATTTTAATGAAAACACATTGATTTTTATCATTTGTATTGGAAGCAGCATCTTCATACGCCTTTTCTAGGGTCTAAAAAATACGAAACGTCGCTCTATGATTCGAAGTTAAAATCCTCAAATTTGGTATAATAATGACTTTTTTCACGTTTTTCATGTAGTTTGATATTACGTAAATATATTAATTTTTACCAATATTTTGATACTATTTCATGTAGTATCACGATATGTGATTTGTCCTTCAAATCTCAGATTTTCGCATTATTTTGCATTTTAAGCAAGTTTTCTTGCATTATGTTTCGTACTAAAAATCATCGAATTCAGCAATATTTTGATGTTTATCATCCCCTTTTCCTTTACGTGATATAAACAAAATATCATCGAATTAGGCAATATTTTGCTGTTTTTCCACCTTTTTGTGAATTTTCAGTTTATTACTATTAATTCATTAAATATACGATAAAAATGATGCAAACAAATAATTGATTAGAAATTAACCTTAAACACTTCATTTTCAATCAACTATTTGTTTCTCGTTAAAATACTGAGTAAGATATTGGAATGGGAAGAAGTTCTGCTTTTATTGCATATATCGACGTTTCAGCCGGATTAGAGCGGTTTTACGTGTACATCTTCCATCGGTAATATAAACGGAAAATCAGGAACATTTTAGTTAATTCTAATGAAAACACATTGATTTTTATCATTTGTATTTGAAACAACATTGTCATATGTCTTTTCTTGGATCTAAAAAATACGAAACCTCGCTCTATGATTTGAAGTTAAAATCCTCAAATATGGTAATATAGTGATTTTTTTCACGTTATTCATGTAGTGTGATTTTACGTAAATATATTCGTTTTAACAATATTTCGATACTACTTCATGTTTTCTCACGATATGTGTTTTGGCCTTCAAATCTCAGATTTTCGCATAATATTGCATTTTTAAGCAAGTTTTCTTGCATTTTGTTTCGTACTAAAAATCATCGAATTCAGCAATATTTTGACGTTTATCATCCCCTTTTCCTTTATGTAAAATAAACAAAATATCATCGAATTAGGCAATATTTTGCTGTTTTTCCACGTTTTTGTGAATTTTCAGTTTATTGCTATTAATTCATTAAATATACGATAAAAATGATGCACACACATAATTGATTAGAAATTAACCTTAAACACTTCATTTTCAATCAACTATTTGTTTCTCGTTAAAATACTGAGTAAGATATTGGAAAGGGAAGAAGTTCTGTTTTATTGCATATATCGACGTTCCAGCCGGATTAGAGCGGTTTTACGTGTATATCTTCAATCGGTAATATAAACGGAAAATCAGGAACATTTTAGTTAATTCTAATGAAAACACATTGATTTTTATCATTTGTATTTGAAACAACATTGTCATATGTCTTTTCTTGGATCTAAAAAATACGAAACCTCGCTCTATGATTTGAAGTTAAAATCCTCAAATATGGTAATATAGTGATTTTTTTCACGTTATTCATGTAGTGTAATTTTACGTATATATATTCGTTTTTATCAATATTTCGATACTACTTCATGTTTTCTCACGATATGTGATTTGGCCTTCAAATCTCAGAATTTCGCAAATTTTGCATTTTAAGCAAGTTTTCTTGCATTTTGTTTTGTACTAAAAATCATCGAATTTAGCAATATTTTGACCTCTATCATCCCCTTTTCCTTTATGTGATTTAAACAAAATATCATCGAATTAGGCAATATTTTGCCGTTTTTCCTCGTTTTTGTGAATTTTCAGTTTATTGTTATTATTTCATTATATATACGATAAAAATTATGCAAACACATAATTGATCAGAAAATAACCTTAAATACTTCATTTTCAATCATCTATTTGTTTCTCGTTAAAGTAAGATAATTAAATGGGCTGAAGTTCTGTTTTTATTGCATATATCGACGTTTCAGCCGGATTAGAACGGTTTTACGTGTACATCTTCCATCGGTAATATAAACCGAAAATCAGGAACATTTTAGTTATTTTTAATGAAAACACATTGATTTTTATCATTTGTTTTGGAAGCAGCATCTTCATACGCCTTTTCTAGGGTCTAAAAAATACGAAACGTCGCTCTATGATTCGAAGTTAAAATCCTCAAATTTGGTATAATAATGACTTTTTTCACGTTTTTCATGTAGTTTGATATTACGTAAATATATTAATTTTTACCAATATTTTGATACTATTTTATGTAGTATCACGATATGTGATTTGTCCTTCAAATCTCAGATTTTCGCATTATTTTGCATTTTAAGCAAGTTTTCTTGCATTATGTTTCGTACTAAAAATCATCGAATTCAGCAATATTTTGATGTTTATCCTCCCCTTTTCCTTTACGTGATATAAACAAAATATCATCGAATTAGGCAATATTTTGCTGTTTTTCCACCTTTTTGTGAATTTTCAGTTTATTACTATTAATTCATTAAATATACGATAAAAATGATGCAAACAAATAATTGATTAGAAATTAACCTTAAACACTTCATTTTCAATCAACTATTTGTTTCTCGTTAAAATACTGAGTAAGATATTGGAATGGGAAGAAGTTCTGCTTTTATTGCATATATCGACGTTTCAGCCGGATTAGAGCGGTTTTACGTGTACATCTTCCATCGGTAATATAAACGGAAAATCAGGAACATTTTAGTTAATTCTAATGAAAACACATTGATTTTTATCATTTGTATTTGAAACAACATTGTCATATGTCTTTTCTTGGATCTAAAAAATACGAAACCTCGCTCTATGATTTGAAGTTAAAATCCTCAAATATGGTAATATAGTGATTTTTTTCACGTTATTCATGTAGTGTGATTTTACGTAAATATATTCGTTTTAACAATATTTCGATACTACTTCATGTTTTCTCACGATATGTGATTTGGCCTTCAAATCTCAGATTTTCGCATAATATTGCATTTTAAGCAAGTTTTCTTGCATTTTGTTTCGTACTAAAAATCATCGAATTCAGCAATATTTTGACGTTTATCATCCCCTTTTCCTTTATGTAAAATAAACAAAATATCATCGAATTAGGCAATATTTTGCTGTTTTTCCACGTTTTTGAGAATTTTCAGTTTATTGCTATTAATTCATTAAATATACGATAAAAATGATGCACACACATAATTGATTAGAAATTAACCTTAAACACTTCATTTTCAATCAACTATTTGTTTCTCGTTAAAATACTGAGTAAGATATTGGAATGGGAAGAAGTTCTGCTTTTATTGCATATATCGACGTTTCAGCCGGATTAGAGCGGTTTTACGTGTACATCTTCCATCGGTAATATAAACGGAAAATCAGGAACATTTTAGTTAATTCTAATGAAAACACATTGATTTTTATCATTTGTATTTGAAACAACATTGTCATATGTCTTTTCTTGGATCTAAAAAATACGAAACCTCGCTCTATGATTTGAAGTTAAAATCCTCAAATATGGTAATATAGTGATTTTTTTCACGTTATTCATGTAGTGTGATTTTACGTAAATATATTCGTTTTAACAATATTTCGATACTACTTCATGTTTTCTCACGATATGTGTTTTGGCCTTCAAATCTCAGATTTTCGCATAATATTGCATTTTTAAGCAAGTTTTCTTGCATTTTGTTTCGTACTAAAAATCATCGAATTCAGCAATATTTTGACGTTTATCATCCCCTTTTCCTTTATGTAAAATAAACAAAATATCATCGAATTAGGCAATATTTTGCTGTTTTTCCACGTTTTTGTGAATTTTCAGTTTATTGCTATTAATTCATTAAATATACGATAAAAATGATGCACACACATAATTGATTAGAAATTAACCTTAAACACTTCATTTTCAATCAACTATTTGTTTCTCGTTAAAATACTGAGTAAGATATTGGAAAGGGAAGAAGTTCTGTTTTATTGCATATATCGACGTTCCAGCCGGATTAGAGCGGTTTTACGTGTATATCTTCAATCGGTAATATAAACGGAAAATCAGGAACATTTTAGTTAATTCTAATGAAAACACATTGATTTTTATCATTTGTATTTGAAACAACATTGTCATATGTCTTTTCTTGGATCTAAAAAATACGAAACCTCGCTCTATGATTTGAAGTTAAAATCCTCAAATATGGTAATATAGTGATTTTTTTCACGTTATTCATGTAGTGTAATTTTACGTATATATATTCGTTTTTACCAATATTTCGATACTACTTCATGTTTTCTCACGATATGTGATTTGGCCTTCAAATCTCAGAATTTCGCAAATTTTGCATTTTAAGCAAGTTTTCTTGCATTTTGTTTTGTACTAAAAATCATCGAATTTAGCAATATTTTGACCTCTATCATCCCCTTTTCCTTTATGTGATTTAAACAAAATATCATCGAATTAGGCAATATTTTGCCGTTTTTCCTCGTTTTTGTGAATTTTCAGTTTATTGTTATTATTTCATTATATATACGATAAAAATTATGCAAACACATAATTGATCAGAAAATAACCTTAAATACTTCATTTTCAATCATCTATTTGTTTCTCGTTAAAGTAAGATAATGAAATGGGCTGAAGTTCTGTTTTTATTGCATATATCGACGTTTCAGCCGGATTAGAACGGTTTTACGTGTACATCTTCCATCGGTAATATAAACCGAAAATCAGGAACATTTTTTTTAATTTTAATGAAAACACATTGATTTTTATCATTTGTATTGGAAGCAGCATCTTCATACGCCTTTTCTAGGGTCTAAAAAATACGAAACGTCGCTCTATGATTCGAAGTTAAAATCCTCAAATTTGGTATAATAATGACTTTTTTCACGTTTTTCATGTAGTTTGATATTACGTAAATATATTAATTTTTACCAATATTTTGATACTATTTTATGTAGTATCACGATATGTGATTTGTCCTTCAAATCTCAGATTTTCGCATTATTTTGCATTTTAAGCAAGTTTTCTTGCATTATGTTTCGTACTAAAAATCATCGAATTCAGCAATATTTTGATGTTTATCCTCCCCTTTTCCTTTACGTGATATAAACAAAATATCATCGAATTAGGCAATATTTTGCTGTTTTTCCACCTTTTTGTGAATTTTCAGTTTATTACTATTAATTCATTAAATATACGATAAAAATGATGCAAACAAATAATTGATTAGAAATTAACCTTAAACACTTCATTTTCAATCAACTATTTGTTTCTCGTTAAAATACTGAGTAAGATATTGGAATGGGAAGAAGTTCTGCTTTTATTGCATATATCGACGTTTCAGTCGGATTAGAGCGGTTTTACGTGTACATCTTCCATCGGTAATATAAACGGAAAATCAGGAACATTTTAGGTAATTCTAATGAAAACACATTGATTTTTATCATTTGTATTTGAAACAACATTGTCATATGTCTTTTCTTGGATCTAAAAAATACGAAACCTCGCTCTATGATTTGAAGTTAAAATCCTCAAATATGGTAATATAGTGATTTTTTTCACGTTATTCATGTAGTGTGATTTTACGTATATATATTCGTTTTACCAATATTTCGATACTACTTCATGTTTTCTCACGATATGTGATTTGGCCTTCTAATCTCAGAATTTCGCAAATATTGCATTTTAAGCAAGTTTTCTTGCATTTTGTTTTGTACTAAAAATCATCGAATTTAGCAATATTTTGACCTCTATCATCCCTTTTTCCTTTATGTGATTTAAACAAAATATCATCGAATTAGGCAATATTTTGCTGTTTTTCCACGTTTTTGTGAATTTTCAGTTAATTGTTATTAATTCATTATATATACGATAAAAATTATGCAAACACATAATTGATCAGAAAATAACCTTAAATACTTCATTTTCAATCATCTATTTGTTTCTCGTTAAAATACTGAGTAAGATAATGAAATGGGGAGAAGTTCTGTTTTTATTGCATTTATCGACGTTTCAGCCGGATTAGAACGGTTTTACGTGTACATCTTCCATCGGTAATATAAACCGAAAATCAGGAACATTTTAGTTAATTTTAATGAAAACACATTGATTTTTATCATTTGTATTGGAAGCAGCATCTTCATACGCCTTTTCTAGGGTCTAAAAAATACGAAACGTCGCTCTATGATTCGAAGTTAAAATCCTCAAATTTGGTATCATAATGACTTCTTTCACGTTTTTCATGTAGTTTGATATTACGTAAATATTTTAATTTTTACCAATATTTTGATACTATTTCATGTAGTATCACGATATGTGATTTGTCCTTCAAATCTCAGATTTTCGCATTATTTTGCATTTTAAGCAAGTTTTCTTGCATTATGTTTCGTACTAAAAATCATCGAATTCAGCAATATTTTTATGTTTATCATCCCCCTTTTCCTTTACGTGATATAAACAAAATATCATCGAATTAGGCAATATTTTGCTGTTTTTCCACGTTTTTGTGAATTTTCAGTGTTTTGCTATTAATTCATTAAGGATACGATAAAAAAGATGCACACACATAATTGATTAGAAATTAACCTTAAACACTTTATTTTCAATCAGCTATTTGTTTCTCGTTAAAATACTGAGTAAGATATTGGAAAGGGAAGAAGTTCTGTTTTATTGCATATATCGACGTTTCAGCCGGATTAGAGCGGTTTTACGTGTACATCTTCCATCGGTAATATAAACGGAAAATCAGGAACATTTTAGTTAATTCTAATGAAAACACATTGATTCTTATCATTTGTATTGGAAACAACATTGTCATATGTCTTTTCTTGGATCTAAAAAATACGAAACCTCGCTCTATGATTTGAAGTTAAAATCCTCAACTATGGTAATATAGTGATTTTTTTCACGTTATTCATGTAGTGTAATTTTACGTATATATATTCGTTTTTACCAATATTTCGATACTACTTCATGTTTTCTCACGATATGTGATTTGGCCTTCAAATCTCTGAATTTCGCAAATTTTGCATTTTTAAGCAAGTTTTCTTGCATTTTGTTTTGTACTAAAAATCATCGAATTTAGCAATATTTTGACCTCTATCATCCTCTTTTCCTTTATGTGATTTAAACAAAATATCATCGAATTAGGCAATATTTTGCCGTTTTTCCTCGTTTTTGTGAATTTTCAGTTTATTGTTATTATTTCATTATATATACGATAAAAATTATGCAAACACATAATTAATCAGAAAATAACCTTAAATACTTCATTTTCAATCATCTATTTGTTTCTCGTTAAAGTAAGATAATGAAATGGGGAGAAGTTCTGTTTTTATTGCATATATCGACGTTTCAGCCGGATTAGAACGGTTTTACGTGTACATCTTCCATCGGTAATATAAACCGAAAATCAGGAACATTTTAGTTAATTTTAATGAAAACACATTGATTTTTATCATTTGTATTGGAAGCAGCATCTTCATACGCCTTTTCTAGGGTCTAAAAAATACGAAACGTCGCTCTATGATTCGAAGTTAAAATCCTCAAATTTGGTATAATAATGACTTTTTTCACGTTTTTCATGTAGTTTGATATTACGTAAATATATTAATTTTTACCAATATTTTGATACTATTTCATGTAGTATCACGATATGTGATTTGTCCTTCAAATCTCAGATTTTCGCATTATTTTGCATTTTAAGCAAGTTTTCTTGCATTATGTTTCGTACTAAAAATCATCGAATTCAGCAATATTTTGATGTTTATCATCCCCTTTTCCTTTACGTGATATAAACAAAATATCATCGAATTAGGCAATATTTTGCTGTTTTTCCACCTTTTTGTGAATTTTCAGTTTATTACTATTAATTCATTAAATATACGATAAAAATGATGCAAACAAATAATTGATTAGAAATTAACCTTAAACACTTCATTTTCAATCAACTATTTGTTTCTCGTTAAAATACTGAGTAAGATATTGGAATGGGAAGAAGTTCTGCTTTTATTGCATATATCGACGTTTCAGCCGGATTAGAGCGGTTTTACGTGTACATCTTCCATCGGTAATATAAACGGAAAATCAGGAACATTTTAGTTAATTCTAATGAAAACACATTGATTTTTATCATTTGTATTTGAAACAACATTGTCATATGTCTTTTCTTGGATCTAAAAAATACGAAACCTCGCTCTATGATTTGAAGTTAAAATCCTCAAATATGGTAATATAGTGATTTTTTTCACGTTATTCATGTAGTGTGATTTTACGTAAATATATTCGTTTTACCAATATTTCGATACTACTTCATGTTTTCTCACGATATGTGATTTGGCCTTCCAATCTCAGATTTTCGCATAATATTGCATTTTAAGCAAGTTTTCTTGCATTTTGTTTCGTACTAAAAATCATCGAATTCAGCAATATTTTGACGTTTATCATCCCCTTTTCCTTTATGTAAAATAAACAAAATATCATCGAATTAGGCAATATTTTGCCGTTTTTCCTCGTTTTTGTGAATTTTCAGTTTATTGTTATTATTTCATTATATATACGATAAAAATTATGCAAACACATAATTAATCAGAAAATAACCTTAAATACTTCATTTTCAATCATCTATTTGTTTCTCGTTAAAGTAAGATAATGAAATGGGGAGAAGTTCTGTTTTTATTGCATATATCGACGTTTCAGCCGGATTAGAACGGTTTTACGTGTACATCTTCCATCGGTAATATAAACCGAAAATCAGGAACATTTTAGTTAATTTTAATGAAAACACATTGATTTTTATCATTTGTATTGGAAGCAGCATCTTCATACGCCTTTTCTAGGGTCTAAAAAATACGAAACGTCGCTCTATGATTCGAAGTTAAAATCCTCAAATTTGGTATAATAATGACTTTTTTCACGTTTTTCATGTAGTTTGATATTACGTAAATATATTAATTTTTACCAATATTTTGATACTATTTCATATAGTATCACGATATGTGATTTGTCCTTCAAATCTCAGATTTTCGCATTATTTTGCATTTTAAGCAAGTTTTCTTGCATTATGTTTCGTACTAAAAATCATCGAATTCAGCAATATTTTGATGTTTATCATCCCCTTTTCCTTTACGTGATATAAACAAAATATCATCGAATTAGGCAATATTTTGCTGTTTTTCCACCTTTTTGTGAATTTTCAGTTTATTACTATTAATTCATTAAATATACGATAAAAATGATGCAAACAAATAATTGATTAGAAATTAACCTTAAACACTTCATTTTCAATCAACTATTTGTTTCTCGTTAAAATACTGAGTAAGATATTGGAATGGGAAGAAGTTCTGCTTTTATTGCATATATCGACGTTTCAGCCGGATTAGAGCGGTTTTACGTGTACATCTTCCATCGGTAATATAAACGGAAAATCAGGAACATTTTAGTTAATTCTAATGAAAACACATTGATTTTTATCATTTGTATTTGAAACAACATTGTCATATGTCTTTTCTTGGATCTAAAAAATACGAAACCTCGCTCTATGATTTGAAGTTAAAATCCTCAAATATGGTAATATAGTGATTTTTTTCACGTTATTCATGTAGTGTGATTTTACGTAAATATATTCGTTTTACCAATATTTCGATACTACTTCATGTTTTCTCACGATATGTGATTTGGCCTTCCAATCTCAGATTTTCGCATAATATTGCATTTTAAGCAAGTTTTCTTGCATTTTGTTTCGTACTAAAAATCATCGAATTCAGCAATATTTTGACGTTTATCATCCCCTTTTCCTTTATGTAAAATAAACAAAATATCATCGAATTAGGCAATATTTTGCTGTTTTTCCACGTTTTTGTGAATTTTCAGTTTATTGCTATTAATTCATTAAATATACGATAAAAATGATGCACACACATAATTGATTAGAAATTAACCTTAAACACTTCATTTTCAATCAACTATTTGTTTCTCGTTAAAATACTGAGTAAGATATTGGAAAGGGAAGAAGTTCTGTTTTATTGCATATATCGACGTTTCAGCCGGATTAGAGCGGTTTTACGTGTACGTCTTCCATCGGTAATATAAACGGAAAATCAGGAACATTTTAGTTAATTCTAATGAAAACACATTGATTTTTATCATTTGTATTTGAAACAACATTGTCATATGTCTTTTCTTGGATCTAAAAAATAAGAAACCAAGCTCTCTGATTTGAAGTTAAAATCCTCAAATATGGTAATATAGTGATTTTTTTCACGTTATTCATATAGTGTAATTTTACGTATATATATTCGTTTTTACCAATATTTCGATACTACTTCATGTTTTCTCACGATATGTGATTTGGCCTTCAAATCTCAGAATTTCGCAAATTTTGCATTTTAAGCAAGTTTTCTTGCATTTTGTTTTGTACTAAAAATCATCGAATTTAGCAATATTTTGACCTCTATCATCCCCTTTTCCTTTATGTGATTTAAACAAAATATCATCGAATTAGGCAATATTTTGCCGTTTTTCCTCGTTTTTGTGAATTTTCAGTTTATTGTTATTATTTCATTATATATACGATAAAAATTATGCAAACACATAATTGATCAGAAAATAACCTTAAATACTTCATTTTCAATCATCTATTTGTTTCTCGTTAAAGTAAGATAATGAAATGGGGAGAAGTTCTGTTTTTATTGCATATATCGACGTTTCAGCCGGAATAGAACGGTTTTACGTGTACATCTTCCATCGGTAATATAAACCGAAAATCAGGAACATTTTTTTTAATTTTAATGAAAACACATTGATTTTTATCATTTGTATTGGAAGCAGCATCTTCATACGCCTTTTCTAGGGTCTAAAAAATACGAAACGTCGCTCTATGATTCGAAGTTAAAATCCTCAAATTTGGTATAATAATGACTTTTTTCACGTTTTTCATGTAGTTTGATATTACGTAAATATATTAATTTTTACCAATATTTTGATACTATTTCATGTAGTATCACGATATGTGATTTGTCCTTCAAATCTCAGATTTTCGCATTATTTTGCATTTTAAGCAAGTTTTCTTGCATTATGTTTCGTACTAAAAATCATCGAATTCAGCAATATTTTGATGTTTATCATCCCCTTTTCCTTTACGTGATATAAACAAAATATCATCGAATTAGGCAATATTTTGCTGTTTTTCCACCTTTTTGTGAATTTTCAGTTTATTACTATTAATTCATTAAATATACGATAAAAATGATGCAAACAAATAATTGATTAGAAATTAACCTTAAACACTTCATTTTCAATCAACTATTTGTTTCTCGTTAAAATACTGAGTAAGATATTGGAATGGGAAGAAGTTCTGCTTTTATTGCATATATCGACGTTTCAGCCGGATTAGAGCGGTTTTACGTGTACATCTTCCATCGGTAATATAAACGGAAAATCAGGAACATTTTAGTTAATTCTAATGAAAACACATTGATTTTTATCATTTGTATTTGAAACAACATTGTCATATGTCTTTTCTTGGATCTAAAAAATACGAAACCTCGCTCTATGATTTGAAGTTAAAATCCTCAAATATGGTAATATAGTGATTTTTTTCACGTTATTCATGTAGTGTGATTTTACGTAAATATATTCGTTTTACCAATATTTCGATACTACTTCATGTTTTCTCACGATATGTGATTTGGCCTTCAAATCTCAGATTTTCGCATAATATTGCATTTTAAGCAAGTTTTCTTGCATTTTGTTTCGTACTAAAAATCATCGAATTCAGCAATATTTTGACGTTTATCATCCCCTTTTCCTTTATGTAAAATAAACAAAATATCATCGAATTAGGCAATATTTTGCTGTTTTTCCACGTTTTTGTGAATTTTCAGTTTATTGCTATTAATTCATTAAATATACGATAAAAATGATGCACACACATAATTGATTAGAAATTAACCTTAAACACTTCATTTTCAATCAACTATTTGTTTCTCGTTAAAATACTGAGTAAGATATTGGAAAGGGAAGAAGTTCAGTTTTATTGCATATATCGACGTTCCAGCCGGATTAGAGCGGTTTTACGTGTATATCTTCAATCGGTAATATAAACGGAAAATCAGGAACATTTTAGCTAATTCTAATGAAAACACATTGATTTTTATCATTTGTATTTGAAACAACATTGTCATGTCTTTTCTTGGATCATGATTTGAAGTTAAAATCCTCAAATATGGTAATATAGTGATTTTTTTCACGTTATTCATGTAGTGTGATTTTACGTATATATATTCGTTTTTACCAATAATTCGATACTACTTCATGTTTCTCACGATATGTGATTTGGCCTTCAAATCTCAGAATTTCGCAAATTTTGCATTTTTAAGCAAGTTTTCTTGCATTTTGTTTTGTACTAAAAATCATCGAATTTAGCAAAATTTTGACCTCTATCATCCCCTTTTCCTTTGTGTGATTTAAACAAAATATCATCGAATTAGGCAATATTTTGCCGTTTTTCCACGTTTTTGTGAATTTTCAGTTTATTGTTATTATTTCATTATATATACGATAAAAATTATGCAAACACATAATTGATCAGAAAATAACATTAAATACTTCATTTTCAATTAATCTATTTGTTTCTCGTTAAAGTAAGATAATGAAATGGGGAGAAGTTCTGTTTTTATTGCATATATCGACGTTTCAGTTGGATTAGAACGGTTTTACGTGTACATCTTCCATCGGTAATATAAACCGAAAATCAGGAACATTTTAGTTAATTTTAATGAAAACACATTGATTTTTATCATTTGTATTGGAAGCAGCATCTTCATACGCCTTTTCTTGGGTCTAAAAAATACGAAACGTCGCTCTATGATTCGAAGTTAAAATCCTCAAATTTGGTATAATAATGACTTTTTTCACGTTTTTCATGTAGTTTGATATTACGTAAATATATTAATTTTTACCAATATTTTGATACTATTTCATGTAGTATCACGATATGTGATTTGTCCGTCAAATCTCAGATTTTCGCATTATTTTGCATTTTAAGCAAGTTTTCTTGCATTATGTTTCGTACTAAAAATCATCGAATTCAGCAATATTTTTATGTTTATCATCCCCCTTTTCCTTTACGTGATATAAATAAAATATCATCGAATTAGGCAATATTTTGCTGTTTTTCCACGTTTTTGTGAATTTTCAGTGTTTTGCTATTAATTCATTAAGGATACGATAAAAAAGATGCACACACATAATTGATTAGAAATTAACCTTAAACACTTTATTTTCAATCAACTATTTGTTTCTCGTTAAAATACCGAGTAAGATATTGGAAAGGGAAGAAGTTCTGTTTTATTGCATATATCGACGTTTCAGCCGGATTAGAGCGGTTTTACGTGTACGTCTTCCATCGGTAATATAAACGGAAAATCAGGAACATTTTAGTTAATTCTAATGAAAACACATTGATTTTTATCATTTGTATTTGAAACAACATTGTCATATGTCTTTTCTTGGATCTAAAAAATAAGAAACCAAGCTCTCTGATTTGAAGTTAAAATCCTCAAATATGGTAATATAGTGATTTTTTTCACGTTATTCATGTAGTGTGATTTTACGTATATATATTCGTTTTTACCAATAATTCGATACTACTTCATGTTTCTCACGATATGTGATTTGGCCTTCAAATCTCAGAATTTCGCAAATTTTGCATTTTTAAGCAAGTTTTCTTGCATTTTGTTTTGTACTAAAAATCATCGAATTTAGCAAAATTTTGACCTCTATCATCCCCTTTTCCTTTGTGTGATTTAAACAAAATATCATCGAATTAGGCAATATTTTGCCGTTTTTCCACGTTTTTGTGAATTTTCAGTTTATTGTTATTATTTCATTATATATACGATAAAAATTATGCAAACACATAATTGATCAGAAAATAACATTAAATACTTCATTTTCAATTAATCTATTTGTTTCTCGTTAAAGTAAGATAATGAAATGGGGAGAAGTTCTGTTTTTATTGCATATATCGACGTTTCAGTTGGATTAGAACGGTTTTACGTGTACATCTTCCATCGGTAATATAAACCGAAAATCAGGAACATTTTAGTTAATTTTAATGAAAACACATTGATTTTTATCATTTGTATTGGAAGCAGCATCTTCATACGCCTTTTCTTGGGTCTAAAAAATACGAAACGTCGCTCTATGATTCGAAGTTAAAATCCTCAAATTTGGTATAATAATGACTTTTTTCACGTTTTTCATGTAGTTTGATATTACGTAAATATATTAATTTTTACCAATATTTTGATACTATTTCATGTAGTATCACGATATGTGATTTGTCCGTCAAATCTCAGATTTTCGCATTATTTTGCATTTTAAGCAAGTTTTCTTGCATTATGTTTCGTACTAAAAATCATCGAATTCAGCAATATTTTTATGTTTATCATCCCCCTTTTCCTTTACGTGATATAAATAAAATATCATCGAATTAGGCAATATTTTGCTGTTTTTCCACGTTTTTGTGAATTTTCAGTGTTTTGCTATTAATTCATTAAGGATACGATAAAAAAGATGCACACACATAATTGATTAGAAATTAACCTTAAACACTTTATTTTCAATCAACTATTTGTTTCTCGTTAAAATACCGAGTAAGATATTGGAAAGGGAAGAAGTTCTGTTTTATTGCATATATCGACGTTTCAGCCGGATTAGAGCGGTTTTACGTGTACGTCTTCCATCGGTAATATAAACGGAAAATCAGGAACATTTTAGTTAATTCTAATGAAAACACATTGATTTTTATCATTTGTATTTGAAACAACATTGTCATATGTCTTTTCTTGGATCTAAAAAATAAGAAACCAAGCTCTCTGATTTGAAGTTAAAATCCTCAAATATGGTAATATAGTGATTTTTTTCACGTTATTCATGTAGTGTGATTTTACGTATATATATTCGTTTTTACCAATAATTCGATACTACTTCATGTTTCTCACGATATGTGATTTGGCCTTCAAATCTCAGAATTTCGCAAATTTTGCATTTTTAAGCAAGTTTTCTTGCATTTTGTTTTGTACTAAAAATCATCGAATTTAGCAAAATTTTGACCTCTATCATCCCCTTTTCCTTTGTGTGATTTAAACAAAATATCATCGAATTAGGCAATATTTTGCCGTTTTTCCACGTTTTTGTGAATTTTCAGTTTATTGTTATTATTTCATTATATATACGATAAAAATTATGCAAACACATAATTGATCAGAAAATAACATTAAATACTTCATTTTCAATTAATCTATTTGTTTCTCGTTAAAGTAAGATAATGAAATGGGGAGAAGTTCTGTTTTTATTGCATATATCGACATTTCAGTTGGATTAGAACGGTTTTACGTGTACATCTTCCATCGGTAATATAAACAGAAAATCAGGAACATTTTAGTTAATTTTAATGAAAACACATTGATTTTTATCATTTGTATTGGAAGCAGCATCTTCATACGCCTTTTCTTGGGTCTAAAAAATACGAAACGTCGCTCTATGATTCGAAGTTAAAATCCTCAAATTTGGTATAATAATGACTTTTTTCACGTTTTTCATGTAGTTTGATATTACGTAAATATATTAATTTTTACCAATATTTTGATACTATTTCATGTAGTATCACGATATGTGATTTGTCCTTCAAATCTCAGATTTTCGCATTATTTTGCATTTTAAGCAAGTTTTCTTGCATTATGTTTCGTACTAAAAATCATCGAATTCAGCAATATTTTTATGTTTATCATCCCCCTTTTCCTTTACGTGATATAAATAAAATATCATCGAATTAGGCAATATTTTGCTGTTTTTCCACGTTTTTGTGAATTTTCAGTGTTTTGCTATTAATTCATTAAGGATACGATAAAAAAGATGCACACACATAATTGATTAGAAATTAACCTTAAACACTTTATTTTCAATCAACTATTTGTTTCTCGTTAAAATACTGAGTAAGATATTGGAAAGGGAAGAAGTTCTGTTTTATTGCATATATCGACGTTTCAGCCGGATTAGAGCGGTTTTACGTGTACGTCTTCCATCGGTAATATAAACGGAAAATCAGGAACATTTTAGTTAATTCTAATGAAAACACATTGATTTTTATCATTTGTATTTGAAACAACATTGTCATATGTCTTTTCTTGGATCTAAAAAATAAGAAACCAAGCTCTCTGATTTGAAGTTAAAATCCTCAAATATGGTAATATAGTGATTTTTTTCACGTTATTCATGTAGTGTAATTTTACGTATATATATTCGTTTTTACCAATATTTCGATACAACTTCATGTTTTCTCACGATATGTGATTTGGCCTTCAAATCTCAGAATTTCGCAAATTTTGCATTTTAAGCAAGTTTTCTTGCATTTTGTTTTGTACTAAAAATCATCGAATTTAGCAATATTTTGACCTCTATCATCCCCTTTTCCTTTATGTGATTTAAACAAAATATCATCGAATTAGGCAATATTTTGCCGTTTTCCTCGTTTTTGTGAATTTTCAGTTTATTGTTATTATTTCATTATATATACGATAAAAATTATGCAAACACATAATTGATCAGAAAATAACCTTAAATACTTCATTTTCAATCATCTATTTGTTTCTCGTTAAAGTAAGATAATGAAATGGGGAGAAGTTCTGTTTTTATTGCATATATCGACGTTTCAGCCGGAATAGAACGGTTTTACGTGTACATCTTCCATCGGTAATATAAACCGAAAATCAGGAACATTTTAGTTAATTTTAATGAAAACACATTGATTTTTATCATTTGTATTGGAAGCAGCATCTTCATACGCCTTTTCTAGGGTTTAAAAAATACGAAACGTCGCTCTATGATTCGAAGTTAAAATCCTCAAATTTGGTATAATAATGACTTTTTTCACGTTTTTCATGTAGTTGGATATTACGTAAATATATTAATTTTTACCAATATTTTGATACTATTTCATGTAGTATCACGATATGTGATTTGTCCTTCAAATCTCAGATTTTCGCATTATTTTGCATTTTAAGCAAGTTTTCTTGCATTATGTTTCGTACTAAAAATCATCGAATTCAGCAATATTTTGATGTTTATCCTCCCCTTTTCCTTTACGTGATATAAACAAAATATCATCGAATTAGGCAATATTTTGCTGTTTTTCCACCTTTTTGTGAATTTTCAGTTTATTACTATTAATTCATTAAATATACGATAAAAATGATGCAAACAAATAATTGATTAGAAATTAACCTTAAACACTTCATTTTCAATCAACTATTTGTTTCTCGTTAAAATACTGAGTAAGATATTGGAATGGGAAGAAGTTCTGCTTTTATTGCATATATCGACGTTTCAGTCGGATTACAGCGGTTTTACGTGTACATCTTCCATCGGTAATATAAACGGAAAATCAGGAACATTTTAGGTAATTCTAATGAAAACACATTGATTTTTATCATTTGTATTTGAAACAACATTGTCATATGTCTTTTCTTGGATCTAAAAAATACGAAACCTCGCTCAATGATTTGAAGTTAAAATCCTCAAATATGGTAATATAGTGATTTTTTTCACGTTATTCATGTAGTGTGATTTTACGTATATATATTCGTTTTACCAATATATCGATACTACTTCATGTGTTGTCACGATATGTGATTTGGCCTTCAAATCTCAGAATTTCGCAAATTTTGCATTTTTAAGCAAGTTTTCTTGCATTTTGTTTTGTACTAAAAATCATCGAATTTAGCAAAATTTTGACCTCTATCATCCCCATTTCCTTTATGTGATTTAAACAAAATATCATCGAATTAGGCAATATTTTGCCGTTTTTCCACGTTTTTGTGAATTTTCAGTTTATTGTTATTATTTCATTATATATACGATAAAAATTATGCAAACACATAATTGATCAGAAAATGACCTTAAACACTTCATTTTCAATCATCTATTTGTTTCTCGTTAAAATACTGAGTAAGATAATGAAATGGGGAGAAGTTCTGTTTTTATTGCATATATCGACGTTTCAGCCGGATTAAACGGTTTTACGTGTACATCTTCCATCGGTAATATAAACCGAAAATCAGGAACATTTTAGTTAATTTTAATTAAAACACATTGATTTTTATCATTTATATTGGAAGCAACATCTTTATACGCCTTTTCTAGGGTCTAAAAAATACGAAACGTCGCTTTATGATTCGAAGTTAAAATCCTCAAATTTGGTATAATAGTGACTTTTTTCACGTTTTTCATGTAGTTTGGTATTACGTAAATATATTAATTTTTACCAATATTTCGATACTATTTCATGTAGTATCACGATATGTGATTTGGCCTTCAAATCTCAGATTTTCGCATTATATTGCATTTTAAGCAAGTTTTCTTGCATTATGTTTCGTACTAAAAATCATCGAATTCAGCAATATTTTGATGTTTATCATCCCCTTTTCCTTTACGTGATATAAACAAAATATCATCGAATTAGGCAATATTTTGCTGTTTTTCCACGTTTTTGTGAATTTTCAGTTTATTGCTATTAATTCATTAAGTATACGATAAAAATGATGCACACACATAATTGATTAGAAATTAACCTTAAACACTTCATTTTCAATCAACTATTTGTTTCTCGTTAAAATACTGAGTAAGATATTGGAAAGGGAAGAAGTTCTGTTTTATTGCATATATCGACGTTCTAGCCGGATTAGAGCGGTTTTACGTGTATATCTTCAATCGGTAATATAAACGGAAAATCAGGAACATTTTAGTTAACTCTAATGAAAACACATTGATTTTTATCATTTGTATTTGAAACAACATTGTCATGTCTTTTCTTGGATCATGATTTGAAGTTAAAATCCTCAAATATGGTAATATAGTGATTTTTTTCACGTTATTCATGTAGTGTGATTTTACGTATATATATATTCGATTTTACTAATAATTCGATACTACTTCATGTTTCTCACGATATGTGATTTGGCCTTCAAATCTCAGAATTTCGCAAATTTTGCATTTTTAAGCAAGTTTTCTTGCATTTTGTTTTGTACTAAAAATCATCGAATTTAGCAATATTTTGACCACTATCATCTCCTTTTCCTTTGTGTGATTTAAACAAAATATCATCGAATTAGGCAATATTTTGCCGTTTTCCCACGTTTTTGTGAATTTTCAGTTTATTGTTATTATTTCATTATATATACAATAAAAATTATGCAAACACATAATTGATCAGAAAATAACATTAAATACTTCATTTTCAATTAATCTATTTGTTTCTCGTTAAAGTAAGATATTGAAATGGGGGAGAAGTTCTGTTTTTATTGCATATATCGACGTTTCAGCCGGATTAGAACGGTTTTACGTGTACATCTTCCATCGGTAATATAAACCGAAAATCAGGAACATTTTAGTTAATTTTAATGAAAACACATTGATTTTTATCATTTGTATTGGAAGCAACATCTTTATACGGCTTTTCTAGGGTCTAAAAAATACGAAACGTCGCTCTATGATTCGAAGTTAAAATCCTCAAATTTGGTATAATAATGACTTTTTTCACGTTTTTCATGTAGTTTGGTATTACGTAAATATATTAATTTTTACCAATATTTCGATACTATTTCATGTATTATCACGATATGTGATTTGGCCTTCAAATCTCAGATTTTCGCATTATATTGCATTTTAAGCAAGTTTTCTTGCATTATGTTTCGTACTAAAAATCATCGAATTCAGCAATATTTTCATGTTTATCATCCCCTTTTCCTTTACGTGATATAAACAAAATATCATCGAATTAGGCAATATTTTTCTGTTTTTCCACGTTTTTGTGAATTTTCAGTTTATTGCTATTAATTCATTAAGTATACGATAAAAATGATGCACACACATAATTGATTAGAAATTAACCTTAAACACTTAATTTTCAATCAACTGTTTGTTTCTCGTTAAAATACTGAGTAAGATATTGAAAAGGGAAGAAGTTTTGTTTTATTGCATATATCGACGTTTCAGCCGGATTAGAGCGGTTTTACGTGTATATCTTCCATCGGTAATATAAACGGAAAATCAGGAACATTTTAGTTAATTCTAATGAAAACACATTGATTTTTATCATTTGTATTTGAAACAACATTGTCATATGTCTTTTCTTGGATCTAAAAAATACGAAACCTCGCTCTATGATTTGAAGTTAAAATCCTCAAATATGGTAATATAGTGATTTTTTTCACGTTATTCATGTAGTGTGATTTTACGTATATATATTCGTTTTACCAATATTTCGATACTACTTCATGTTTTCTCACGATATGTGATTTGGCCTTCTAATCTCAGAATTTCGCAAATATTGCATTTTAAGCAAGTTTTCTTGCATTTTGTTTTGTACTAAAAATCATCGAATTTAGCAATATTTTGACCTCTATCATCCCTTTTTCCTTTATGTGATTTAAACAAAATATCATCGAATTAGGCAATATTTTGCTGTTTTTCCACGTTTTTGTGAATTTTCAGTTAATTGTTATTAATTCATTATATATACGATAAAAATTATGCAAACACATAATTGATCAGAAAATAACCTTAAATACTTCATTTTCAATCATCTATTTGTTTCTCGTTAAAATACTGAGTAAGATAATGAAATGGGGAGAAGTTCTGTTTTTATTGCATTTATCGACGTTTCAGCCGGATTAGAACGGTTTTACGTGTACATCTTCCATCGGTAATATAAACCGAAAATCAGGAACATTTTAGTTAATATTAATGAAAACACATTGATTTTTATCATTTGTATTGGAAGCAACATCTTTATACGGCTTTTCTAGGGTCTAAAAAATACGAAACGTCGCTCTTTGATTCGAAGTTAAAATCCTCAAATTTGGTATAATAATGACTTTTTTCACGTTTTTCATGTAGTTTGATATTACGTAAATATATTAATTTTTACCAGTATTTTGATACTATTTCATGTAGTATCACGATATGTGATTTGTCCTTCAAATCTCAGATTTTCGCATTATTTTGCATTTTAAGCAAGTTTTCTTGCATTATGTTTCGTACTAAAAATTATCGAATTCAGCAATATTTTTATGTTTATCATCCCCTTTTCCTTTACGTGATATAAACAAAATATCATCGAATTAGGCAATATTTTGCTGTTTTTCCACGTTTTTGTGAATTTTCAGTGTTTTGCTATTAATTCATTAAGGATACGATAAAAAAGATGCACACACATAATTGATTAGAAATTAACCTTAAACACTTTATTTTCAATCAACTATTTGTTTCTCGTTAAAATACTGAGTAAAATATTGGAAAGGGAAGAAGTTCTGTTTTATTGCATATATCGACGTTTCAGCCGGATTAGAGCGGTTTTACGTGTACATCTTCCATCGGTAATATAAACGGAAAATCAGGAACATTTTAGTTAATTCTAATGAAAACACATTGATTTTTATCATTTGTATTTGAAACAACATTGTCATATGTCTTTTCTTGGATCTAAAAAATGCGAAACCTCACTCTATGATTTGTAGTTAAAATCCTCAAATATGGTAATATAGTGATTTTTTTCACGTTATTCATGTAGTGTGATTTTACGTAAATATATTCGTTTTACCAATATTTCGATACTACTTCATGTTTTCTCACGATATGTGATTTGGCCTTCAAATCTCAGATTTTCGCATAATATTGCATTTTAAGCAATTTTTCTTGCATTTTGTATCGTACTAAAAATCATCGAATTCAGCAATATTTTGACGTTTATCATCCCCTTTTCCTTTATGTAAAATAAACAAAATATTATCGAATTAGGCAATATTTTGCTGTTTTTCCACGTTTTTGTGAATTTTCAGTTTATTGCTATTAATTCATTAAATATACGATAAAAATGATGCACACACATAATTGATTAGAAATTAACCTTAAACACTTCATTTTCAATCAACTATTTGTTTCTCGTTAAAATACTGAGTAAGATATTGGAAAGGGAAGAAGTTCTGTTTTATTGCATATATCGACGTTCTAGCCGGATTAGAGCGGTTTTACGTGTATATCTTCAATCGGTAATATAAACGGAAAATCAGGAACATTTTAGTTAATTCTAATGAAAACACATTGATTTTTATCATTTGTATTTGAAACAACATTGTCATGTCTTTTCTTGGATCATGATTTGAAGTTAAAATCCTCAAATATGGTAATATAGTGATTTTTTTCACGTTATTCATGTAGTGTGATTTTACGTATATATATATTCGTTTTTACCAATAATTCGATACTACTTCATGTTTCTCACGATATGTGATTTGGCCTTCAAATCTCAGAATTTCGCAAATTTTGCATTTTTAAGCAAGTTTTCTTGCATTTTGTTTTGTACTAAAAATCATCGAATTTAGCAATATTTTGACCTCTATCATCTCCTTTTCCTTTGTGTGATTTAAACAAAATATCATCGAATTAGGCAATATTTTGCCGTTTTTCCACGTTTTTGTGAATTTTCAGTTTATTGTTATTATTTCATTATATATACAATAAAAATTATGCAAACACATAATTGATCAGAAAATAACATTAAATACTTCATTTTCAATTAATCTATTTGTTTCTCGTTAAAGTAAGATAATGAAATGGGGAGAAGTTCTGTTTTTATTGCATATATCGACATTTCAGTTGGATTAGAACGGTTTTACGTGTACATCTTCCATCGGTAATATAAACCGAAAATCAGGAACATTTTAGTTAATTTTAATGAAAACACATTGATTTTTATCATTTGTATTGGAAGCAGCATCTTCATACGCCTTTTCTTGGGTCTAAAAAATACGAAACGTCGCTCTATGATTCGAAGTTAAAATCCTCAAATTTGGTATAATAATGACTTTTTTCACGTTTTTCATGTAGTTTGATATTACGTAAATATATTAATTTTTACCAATATTTTGATACTATTTCATGTAGTATCACGATATGTGATTTGTCCTTCAAATCTCAGATTTTCGCATTATTTTGCATTTTAAGCAAGTTTTCTTGCATTATGTTTCGTACTAAAAATCATCGAATTCAGCAATATTTTTATGTTTATCATCCCCCTTTTCCTTTACGTGATATAAATAAAATATCATCGAATTAGGCAATATTTTGCTGTTTTTCCACGTTTTTGTGAATTTTCAGTGTTTTGCTATTAATTCATTAAGGATACGATAAAAAAGATGCACACACATAATTGATTAGAAATTAACCTTAAACACTTTATTTTCAATCAACTATTTGTTTCTCGTTAAAATACTGAGTAAGATATTGGAAAGGGAAGAAGTTCTGTTTTATTGCATATATCGACGTTTCAGCCGGATTAGAGCGGTTTTACGTGTACGTCTTCCATCGGTAATATAAACGGAAAATCAGGAACATTTTAGTTAATTCTAATGAAAACACATTGATTTTTATCATTTGTATTTGAAACAACATTGTCATATGTCTTTTCTTGGATCTAAAAAAATAAGAAACCAAGCTCTCTGATTTGAAGTTAAAATCCTCAAATATGGTAATATAGTGATTTTTTTCACGTTATTCATGTAGTGTAATTTTACGTATATATATTCGTTTTTACCAATATTTCGATACTACTTCATGTTTTCTCACGATATGTGATTTGGCCTTCAAATCTCAGAATTTCGCAAATTTTGCATTTTAAGCAAGTTTTCTTGCATTTTGTTTTGTACTAAAAATCATCGAATTTAGCAATATTTTGACCTCTATCATCCCCTTTTCCTTTATGTGATTTAAACAAAATATCATCGAATTAGGCAATATTTTGCCGTTTTTCCTCGTTTTTGTGAATTTTCAGTTTATTGTTATTATTTCATTATATATACGATAAAAATTATGCAAACACATAATTGATCAGAAAATAACCTTAAATACTTCATTTTCAATCATCTATTTGTTTCTCGTTAAAGTAAGATAATGAAATGGGGAGAAGTTCTGTTTTTATTGCATATATCGACGTTTCAGCCGGAATAGAACGGTTTTACGTGTACATCTTCCATCGGTAATATAAACCGAAAATCAGGAACATTTTAGTTAATTTTAATGAAAACACATTGATTTTTATCATTTGTATTGGAAGCAGCATCTTCATACGCCTTTTCTAGGGTTTAAAAAATACGAAACGTCGCTCTATGATTCGAAGTTAAAATCCTCAAATTTGGTATAATAATGACTTTTTTCACGTTTTTCATGTAGTTGGATATTACGTAAATATATTAATTTTTACCAATATTTTGATACTATTTCATGTAGTATCACGATATGTGATTTGTCCTTCAAATCTCAGATTTTCGCATTATTTTGCATTTTAAGCAAGTTTTCTTGCATTATGTTTCGTACTAAAAATCATCGAATTCAGCAATATTTTGATGTTTATCCTCCCCTTTTCCTTTACGTGATATAAACAAAATATCATCGAATTAGGCAATATTTTGCTGTTTTTCCACCTTTTTGTGAATTTTCAGTTTATTACTATTAATTCATTAAATATACGATAAAAATGATGCAAACAAATAATTGATTAGAAATTAACCTTAAACACTTCATTTTCAATCAACTATTTGTTTCTCGTTAAAATACTGAGTAAGATATTGGAATGGGAAGAAGTTCTGCTTTTATTGCATATATCGACGTTTCAGTCGGATTAGAGCGGTTTTACGTGTACATCTTCCATCGGTAATATAAACGGAAAATCAGGAACATTTTAGGTAATTCTAATGAAAACACATTGATTTTTATCATTTGTATTTGAAACAACATTGTCATATGTCTTTTCTTGGATCTAAAAAATACGAAACCTCGCTCAATGATTTGAAGTTAAAATCCTCAAATATGGTAATATAGTGATTTTTTTCACGTTATTCATGTAGTGTGATTTTACGTATATATATTCGTTTTACCAATATATCGATACTACTTCATGTGTTGTCACGATATGTGATTTGGCCTTCAAATCTCAGAATTTCGCAAATTTTGCATTTTTAAGCAAGTTTTCTTGCATTTTGTTTTGTACTAAAAATCATCGAATTTAGCAAAATTTTGACCTCTATCATCCCCATTTCCTTTATGTGATTTAAACAAAATATCATCGAATTAGGCAATATTTTGCCGTTTTTCCTCGTTTTTGTGAATTTTCAGTTTATTGTTATTATTTCATTATATATACGATAAAAATTATGCAAACACATAATTGATCAGAAAATGACCTTAAACACTTCATTTTCAATCATCTATTTGTTTCTCGTTAAAATACTGAGTAAGATAATGAAATGGGGAGAAGTTCTGTTTTTATTGCATATATCGACGTTTCAGCCGGATTAAACGGTTTTACGTGTACATCTTCCATCGGTAATATAAACCGAAAATCAGGAACATTTTAGTTAATTTTAATTAAAACACATTGATTTTTATCATTTATATTGGAAGCAACATCTTTATACGCCTTTTCTAGGGTCTAAAAAATACGAAACGTCGCTTTATGATTCGAAGTTAAAATCCTCAAATTTGGTATAATAGTGACTTTTTTCACGTTTTTCATGTAGTTTGGTATTACGTAAATATATTAATTTTTACCAATATTTCGATACTATTTCATGTAGTATCACGATATGTGATTTGGCCTTCAAATCTCAGATTTTCGCATTATATTGCATTTTAAGAAAGTTTTCTTGCATTATGTTTCGTACTAAAAATCATCGAATTCAGCAATATTTTGATGTTTATCATCCCCTTTTCCTTTACGTGATATAAACAAAATATCATCGAATTAGGCAATATTTTGCTGTTTTTCCACGTTTTTGTGAATTTTCAGTTTATTGCTATTAATTCATTAAGTATACGATAAAAATGATGCACACACATAATTGATTAGAAATTAACCTTAAACACTTCATTTTCAATCAACTATTTGTTTCTCGTTAAAATACTGAGTAAGATATTGGAAAGGGAAGAAGTTCTGTTTTATTGCATATATCGACGTTCTAGCCGGATTAGAGCGGTTTTACGTGTATATCTTCAATCGGTAATATAAACGGAAAATCAGGAACATTTTAGTTAACTCTAATGAAAACACATTGATTTTTATCATTTGTATTTGAAACAACATTGTCATGTCTTTTCTTGGATCATGATTTGAAGTTAAAATCCTCAAATATGGTAATATAGTGATTTTTTTCACGTTATTCATGTAGTGTGATTTTACGTATATATATATTCGATTTTACTAATAATTCGATACTACTTCATGTTTCTCACGATATGTGATTTGGCCTTCAAATCTCAGAATTTCGCAAATTTTGCATTTTTAAGCAAGTTTTCTTGCATTTTGTTTTGTACTAAAAATCATCGAATTTAGCAATATTTTGACCACTATCATCTCCTTTTCCTTTGTGTGATTTAAACAAAATATCATCGAATTAGGCAATATTTTGCCGTTTTCCCACGTTTTTGTGAATTTTCAGTTTATTGTTATTATTTCATTATATATACAATAAAAATTATGCAAACACATAATTGATCAGAAAATAACATTAAATACTTCATTTTCAATTAATCTATTTGTTTCTCGTTAAAGTAAGATATTGAAATGGGGGAGAAGTTCTGTTTTTATTGCATATATCGACGTTTCAGCCGGATTAGAACGGTTTTACGTGTACATCTTCCATCGGTAATATAAACCGAAAATCAGGAACATTTTAGTTAATTTTAATGAAAACACATTGATTTTTATCATTTGTATTTTAAGCAACATCTTTATACGGCTTTTCTAGGGTCTAAAAAATGCGAAACGTCGCTCTATGATTCGAAGTTAAAATCCTCAAATTTGGTATAATAATGACTTTTTTCACGTTTTTCATGTAGTTTGGTATTACGTAAATATATTAATTTTTACCAATATTTCGATACTATTTCATGTAGTATCACGATATGTGATTTGGCCTTCAAATCTCAGATTTTCGCATTATATTGCATTTTAAGCAAGTTTTCTTGCATTTTGTTTCGTACTAAAAATCATCGAATTCAGCAATATTTTGATGTTTATCATCCCCTTTTCCTTTACGTGATATAAACAAAATATCATCGAATTAGGCAATATTTTGCTGTTTTTCCACGTTTTTGTGAATTTTCAGTTTATTGCTATTAATTCATTAAGTATACGATAAAAATGATGCACACACATAAATGATTAGAAATTAACCTTAAACACATAATTTTCAATCAACTGTTTGTTTCTCGTTAAAATACTGAGTAAGAAATTGAAAAGGGAAGAAGTTCTGTTTTATTGCATATATCGACGTTTCAGCCGGATTAGAGCGGTTTTACGTGTACATCTTCCATCGGTAATATAAACGGAAAATCAGGAACATTTTAGTTAATTCTAATGAAAACACATTGATTTTTATCATTTGTATTTGAAACAACATTGTCATATATCTTTTCTTGGATCTAAAAAATACGAAACCTCGCTCTATGATTTGAAGTTAAAATCCTCAAATATGGTAATATAGTGATTTTTTTCACGTTATTCATGTAGTGTGATTTTACGTATATATATTCGTTTTACCAATATATCGATACAACTTCATGTTTTCTCACGATATGTGATTTGGCCTTCTAATCACAAAATTTCGCAAATATTGCATTTTAAGCAAGTTTTCTTGCATTTTGTTTTGAACTAAAAATCATCGAATTTAGCAATATTTTGACCTCTATCATCCCTTTTTCCTTTATGTGATTTAAACAAAATATCATCGAATTAGGCAATATTTTGCTGTTTTTCCACGTTTTTGTGAATTTTCAGTTAATTGTTATTAATTCATTATATATACGATAAAAATTATGCAAACACATAATTGATCAGAAAATAACCTTAAATACTTCATTTTCAATCATCTATTTGTTTCTCGTTAAAATACTGAGTAAGATAATGAAATGGGGAGAAGTTCTGTTTTTATTGCATTTATCGACGTTTCAGCCGGATTAGAACGGTTTTACGTGTACATCTTCCATCGGTAATATAAACCGAAACACAGGAACAGTTTAGTTAATATTAATGAAAACACATTGATTTTTATCATTTGTATTGGAAGCAACATCTTTATACGGCTTTTCTAGGTTCTAAAAAATACGAAACATCGCTCTATGATTCGAAGTTAAAATCCTCAAATTTGGTATAATAATGACTTTTTTCACGTTTTTCATGTAGTTTGATATTACGTAAATATATTAATTTTTACCAGTATTTTGATACTATTTCATGTAGTATCACGATATGTGATTTGTCCTTCAAATCTCAGATTTTCGCATTATTTTGCATTTTAAGCAAGTTTTCTTGCATTATGTTTCGTACTAAAAATTATCGAATTCAGCAATATTTTTATGTTTATCATCCCCTTTTCCTTTACGTGATATAAACAAAATATCATCGAATTAGGCAATATTTTGCTGTTTTTCCACGTTTTTGTGAATTTTCAGTGTTTTGCTATTAATTCATTAAGGATACGATAAAAAAGATGCACACACATAATTGATTAGAAATTAACCTTAAACACTTTATTTTCAATCAACTATTTGTTTCTCGTTAAAATACTGAGTAAGATATTGGAAAGGGAAGAAGTTCTGTTTTATTGCATATATCGACGTTTCAGCCGGATTAGAGCGGTTTTACGTGTACATCTTCCATCGGTAATATAAACGGAAAATCAGGAACATTTTAGTTAATTCTAATGAAAACACATTGATTTTTATCATTTGTATTTGAAACAACATTGTCATATGTCTTTTCTTGGATCTAAAAAATACGAAACCTCACTCTATGATTTGTAGTTAAAATCCTCAAATATGGTAATATAGTGATTTTTTTCACGTTATTCATGTAATGTGATTTTACGTAAATATATTCGTTTTACCAATATTTCGATACTACTTCATGTTTTCTCACGATATGTGATTTGGCCTTCAAATCTCAGATTTTCGCATAATATTGCATTTTAAGCAATTTTTCTTGCATTTTGTATCGTACTAAAAATCATCGAATTCAGCAATATTTTGACGTTTATCATCCCCTTTTCCTTTATGTAAAATAAACAAAATATCATCGAATTATGCAATATTTTGCTGTTTTTCCACGTTTTTGTGAATTTTCAGTTTATTGCTATTAATTCATTAAATATACGATAAAAATGATGCACACACATAATTGATTAGAAATTAACCTTAAACACTTCATTTTCAATCAACTATTTGTTTCTCGTTAAAATACTGAGTAAGATATTGGAAAGGGAAGAAGTTCTGTTTTATTGCATATATCGACGTTCTAGCCGGATTAGAGCGGTTTTACGTGTATATCTTCAATCGGTAATATAAACGGAAAATCAGGAACATTTTAGTTAATTCTAATGAAAACACATTGATTTTTATCATTTGTATTTGAAACAACATTGTCATGTCTTTTCTTGGATCATGATTTGAAGTTAAAATCCTCAAATATGGTAATATAGTGATTTTTTTCACGTTATTCATGTAGTGTGATTTTACGTATATATATATTCGTTTTTACCAATAATTCGATACTACTTCATGTTTCTCACGATATGTGATTTGGCCTTTAAATCTCAGAATTTCGCAAATTTTGCATTTTTAAGCAAGTTTTCTTGCATTTTGTTTTGTACTAAAAATCATCGAATTTAGCAATATTTTGACCTCTATCATCTCCTTTTCCTTTGTGTGATTTAAACAAAATATCATCGAATTAGGCAATATTTTGTCGTTTTTCCACGTTTTTGTGAATTTTCAGTTTATTGTTATTATTTCATTATATATACAATAAAAATTATGCAAACACATAATTGATCAGAAAATAACATTAAATACTTCATTTTCAATTAATCTATTTGTTTCTCGTTAAAGTAAGATAATGAAATGGGGAGAAGTTCTGTTTTTATTGCATATATCGACGTTTCAGCCGGATTAGAACGGTTTTACGTGTACATCTTCCATCGGTAATATAAACCGAAAATCAGGAACATTTTAGTTAATTTTAATGAAAACACATTGATTTTTATCATTTGTATTTTAAGGAACATCTTTATACATCTTTTCTAGGGTCTAAAAAATACGAAACGTCGCTCTATGATTCGAAGTTAAAATCCTCAAATTTGGTATAATAATGAATTTTCACGTTTTTCATGTAGTTTGGTATTACGTAAATATATTAATTTTTACCAATATTTCGATACTATTTCATGTAGTATCACGATATGTGATTTGGCCTTCAAATCTCAGATTTTCGCATTATATTGCATTTTAAGCAAGTTTTCTTGCATTATGTTTCGTACTAAAAATCATCGAATTCAGCAATATTTTGATGTTTATCATCCCCTTTTCCTTTACGTGATATAAACAAAATATCATCGAATTAGGCAATATTTTGCTGTTTTTCCACGTTTTTGTGAATTTTCAGTTTATTGCTATTAATTCATTAAGTATACGATAAAAATGATGCACACACATAATTGATTAGAAATTAACCTTAAACACTTAATTTTCAATCAACTGTTTGTTTCTCGTTAAAATACTGAGTAAGATATTGAAAAGGGAAGAAGTTCTGTTTTATTGCATATATCGACGTTTCAGCCGGATTAGAGCGGTTTTACGTGTACATCTTCCATCGGTAATATAAACGGAAAATCAGGAACATTTTAGTTAATTCTAATGAAAACACATTGATTTTTATCATTTGTATTTGAAACAACATTGTCATATATCTTTTCTTGGATCTAAAAAATACGAAACCTCGCTCTATGATTTGAAGTTAAAATCCTCAAATATGGTAATATAGTGATTTTTTTCACGTTATTCATGTAGTGTGATTTTACGTATATATATTCGTTTTACCAATATATCGATACAACTTCATGTTTTCTCACGATATGTGATTTGGCCTTCTAATCTCAAAATTTCGCAAATATTGCATTTTAAGCAAGTTTTCTTGCATTTTGTTTTGAACTAAAAATCATCGAATTTAGCAATATTTTGACCTCTATCATCCCTTTTTCCTTTATGTCATTTAAACAAAATATCATCGAATTAGGCAATATTTTGCTGTTTTTCCACGTTTTTGTGAATTTTCAGTTAATTGTTATTAATTCATTATATATACGATAAAAATTATGCAAACACATAATTGATCAGAAAATAACCTTAAATACTTCATTTTCAATCATCTATTTGTTTCTCGTTAAAATACTGAGTAAGATAATGAAATGGGGAGAAGTTCTGTTTTTATTGCATTTATCGACGTTTCAGCCGGATTAGAACGGTTTTACGTGAACATCTTCCATCGGTAATATAAACCGAAAATCAGGAACAGTTTAGTTAATATTAATGAAAACACATTGATTTTTATCATTTGTATTGGAAGCAACATCTTTATACGGCTTTTCTAGGTTCTAAAAAATACGAAACATCGCTCTATGATTCGAAGTTAAAATCCTCAAATTTGGTATAATAATGACTTTTTTCACGTTTTTCATGTAGTTTGATATTACGTAAATATATTAATTTTTACCAGTATTTTGATACTATTTCATGTAGTATCACGATATGTGATTTGTCCTTCAAATCTCAGATTTTCGCATTATTTTGCATTTTAAGCAAGTTTTCTTGCATTATGTTTCGTACTAAAAATTATCGAATTCAGCAATATTTTTATGTTTATCATCCCCTTTTCCTTTACGTGATATAAACAAAATATCATCGAATTAGGCAATATTTTGCTGTTTTTCCACGTTTTTGTGAATTTTCAGTGTTTTGCTATTAATTCATTAAGGATACGATAAAAAAGATGCACACACATAATTGATTAGAAATTAACCTTAAACACTTTATTTTCAATCAACTATTTGTTTCTCGTTAAAATACTGAGTAAGATATTGGAAAGGGAAGAAGTTCTGTTTTATTGCATATATCGACGTTTCAGCCGGATTAGAGCGGTTTTACGTGTACATCTTCCATCGGTAATATAAACGGAAAATCAGGAACATTTTAGTTAATTCTAATGAAAACACATTGATTTTTATCATTTGTATTTGAAACAACATTGTCATATGTCTTTTCTTGGATCTAAAAAATACGAAACCTCACTCTATGATTTGTAGTTAAAATCCTCAAATATGGTAATATAGTGATTTTTTTCACGTTATTCATGTAATGTGATTTTACGTAAATATATTCGTTTTACCAATATTTCGATACTACTTCATGTTTTCTCACGATATGTGATTTGGCCTTCAAATCTCAGATTTTCGCATAATATTGCATTTTAAGCAATTTTTCTTGCATTTTGTATCGTACTAAAAATCATCGAATTCAGCAATATTTTGACGTTTATCATCCCCTTTTCCTTTATGTAAAATAAACAAAATATCATCGAATTATGCAATATTTTGCTGTTTTTCCACGTTTTTGTGAATTTTCAGTTTATTGCTATTAATTCATTAAATATACGATAAAAATGATGCACACACATAATTGATTAGAAATTAACCTTAAACACTTCATTTTCAATCAACTATTTGTTTCTCGTTAAAATACTGAGTAAGATAATGAAATGGGGAGAAGTTCTGTTTTTATTGCATTTATCGACGTTTCAGCCGGATTAGAACGGTTTTACGTGTACATCTTCCATCGGTAATATAAACCGAAAATCAGGAACAGTTTAGTTAATATTAATGAAAACACATTGATTTTTATCATTTGTATTGGAAGCAACATCTTTATACGGCTTTTCTAGGTTCTAAAAAATACGAAACATCGCTCTATGATTCGAAGTTAAAATCCTCAAATTAGGTATAATAATGACTTTTTTCACGTTTTTCATGTAGTTTGATATTACGTAAATATATTAATTTTTACCAGTATTTTGATACTATTTCATGTAGTATCACGATATGTGATTTGTCCTTCAAATCTCAGATTTTCGCATTATTTTGCATTTTAAGCAAGTTTTCTTGCATTATGTTTCGTACTAAAAATTATCGAATTCAGCAATATTTTTATGTTTATCATCCCCTTTTCCTTTACGTGATATAAACAAAATATCATCGAATTAGGCAATATTTTGCTGTTTTTCCACGTTTTTGTGAATTTTCAGTGTTTTGCTATTAATTCATTAAGGATACGATAAAAAAGATGCACACACATAATTGATTAGAAAGTAACCTTAAACACTTTATTTTCAATCAACTATTTGTTTCTCGTTAAAATACTGAGTAAGATATTGGAAAGGGAAGAAGTTCTGTTTTATTGCATATATCGACGTTTCAGCCGGATTAGAGCGGTTTTACGTGTACATCTTCCATCGGTAATATAAACGGAAAATCAGGAACATTTTAGTTAATTCTAATGAAAACACATTGATTTTTATCATTTGTATTTAAAACAACATTGTCATATGTCTTTTCTTGGATCTAAAAAATACGAAACCTCAGTCTATGATTTGTAGTTAAAATCCTCAAATATGGTAATATAGTGATTTTTTTCACGTTATTCATGTAGTGTGATTTTACGTAAATATATTCGTTTTACCAATATTTCGATACTACTTCATGTTTTCTCACGATATGTGATTTGGCCTTCAAATCTCAGATTTTCGCATAATATTGCATTTTAAGCAATTTTTCTTGCATTTTGTATCGTACTAAAAATCATCGAATTCAGCAATATTTTGACGTTTATCATCCCCTTTTCCTTTATGTAAAATAAACAAAATATCATCAAATTAGGCAATATTTTGCTGTTTTTCCACGTTTTTGTGAATTTTCAGTTTATTGCTATTAATTCATTAAATATACGATAAAAATGATGCACACACATAATTGATTAGAAATTAACCTTAAACACTTCATTTTCAATCAACTATTTGTTTCTCGTTAAAATACTGAGTAAGATATTGGAAAGGGAAGAAGTTCTGTTTTATTGCATATATCGACGTTCCAGCCGGATTAGAGCGGTTTTACGTGTATATCTTCAATCGGTAATATAAACGGAAAATCAGGAACATTTTAGTTAATTCTAATGAAAACACATTGATTTTTATCATTTGTATTTGAAACAACATTGTCATGTCTTTTCTTGGATCATGATTTGAAGTTAAAATCCTCAAATATGGTAATATAGTGATTTTTTTCACGTTATTCATGTAGTGTGATTTTACGTATATATATTCGTTTTTACCAATAATTCGATACTACTTCATGTTTCTCACGATATGTGATTTGGCCTTCAAATCTCAGAATTTCGCAAATTTTGCATTTTTAAGCAAGTTTTCTTGCATTTTGTTTTGTACTAAAAATCATCGAATTTAGCAATATTTTGACCTCTATCATCTCCTTTTCCTTTGTGTGATTTAAACAAAATATCATCGAATTAGGCAATATTTTGCCGTTTTTCCACGTTTTTTGTGAATTTTCAGTTTATTGTTATTATTTCATTATATATACAATAAAAATTATGAAAACACATAATTGATCAGAAAATAACATTAAATACTTCATTTTCAATTAATCTATTTGTTTCTCGTTAAAGTAAGATAATGAAATGGGGAGAAGTTCTGTTTTTATTGCATATATCGACGTTTCAGCCGGATTAGAACGGTTTTACGTGTACATCTTCCATCGGTAATATAAACCGAAAATCAGGAACATTTTAGTTAATTTTAATGAAAACACATTGATTTTTATCATTTGTATTGGAAGCAACATCTTTATACGGCTTTTCTAGGGTCTAAAAAATACGAAACGTCGCTCTATGATTCGAAGTTAAAATCCTCAAATTTGGTATAATAATGACTTTTTTCACGTTTTTCATGTAGTTTGATATTACGTAAATATATTAATTTTTACCAATATTTTGATACTATTTCATGTAGTATCACGATATGTGATTTGGCCTTCAAATCTCAGATTTTCGCATTATATTGCATTTTAAGCAAGTTTTCTTGCATTTTGTTTCGTACTAAAAATCATCGAATTCAGCAATATTTTGATGTTTATCATCCCCTTTTCCTTTATGTGAAATAAACAAAATATCATCGAATTAGGCAATATTTTGCTGTTTTTCCACCTTTTTGTGAATTTTCAGTTTATTACTATTAATTCATTAAATATACGATAAAAATTATGCAAACAAATAATTGATTAGAAATTAACCTTAAACACTTCATTTTCAATCAACTATTTGTTTCTCGTTAAAATACTGAGTAAGATATTGGAAAGGGAAGAAGTTATGTTTTATTGCATATATCGACGTTTCAGCCGGATTAGAGCGGTTTCACGTGTACATCTTCCATCGGTAATATAAACGGAAAATCAGGAACATTTTAGTTAATTCTAATGAAAACACATTGATTTTTATCATTTGAATTTGAAACAACATTTTCATATGTCTTTTCTTGGATCTAGAAAATACGAAACCTCGCTCTATGATTTGAAGTTAAAATCCTCAAATATGGTAATATTGTGATTTTTTTTCACTTTATTCATGTAGTGTAATTTTACGTATATATATTCGTTTTTACCAAT
Source organism: Procambarus clarkii (assembly GCF_040958095.1). Taxonomy (NCBI): domain Eukaryota; kingdom Metazoa; phylum Arthropoda; class Malacostraca; order Decapoda; family Cambaridae; genus Procambarus; species Procambarus clarkii. The sequence continues at coordinate 2,582,129 of NC_091202.1, read as the reverse complement.
ATTTCGATACTACTTCATGTTTTCTCACGATATGTGATTTGGCCTTCAAATCTCAGAATTTCGCAAATTTTGCATTCTTAAGCAAGTTTTCTTGTATTTTGTTTTGTACTAAAAATCATCGAATTTAGCAATATTTTGACCTCTATCATCCCCTTTTCATTTATGTGATTTAAACAAAATATCATCGAATTAGGCAATATTTTGCCGTTTTTCCACGTTTTTGTGAATTTTCAGTTTATTGTTATTATTTCATTATATATACGATAAAAATTATGCAAACACATAATTTATCAGAAAATAACCCTAAATACTTCATTTTCAATCATCTATTTGTTTCTCGTTAAAATACTGAGTAATATAATGAAATGGGGAGAAGTTCTGTTTTTATTGCATATATCGACGTTTCAGCCGGATTAGAACGGTTTTACGTGTACATCTTCCATCGGTAATATAAACCGAAAATCAGGAACATTTTAGTTAATTTTAATGAAAACACATTGATTTTTATCATTTATATTGGAAGCAACATCTTTATACGTCTTTTCTAGGGTCTAAAAAATACGAAACGTCACTTTATGATTCGAAGTTAAAATCCTCAAATTTGGTATAATAATGACTTTTTTCACGTTTTTCATGTAGTTTGTTATTACGTAAATATATTAAGTTTTACCAATATTTCGTTACTATTTCATGTAGTATCACGATATGTGATTTGGCCTTCAAATCTCAGATTTTCGCATTATATTGCATTTTAAGCAAGTTTTCTTGCATTTTGTTTCGTACTAAAAATCATCGAATTCAGCAATATTTTGATGTTTATCATCCCCTTTTCCTTTATGTGATATAAACAAAATATCATCGAATTAGGCAATATTTTGCTGTTTTTCCACCTTTTTGTGAATTTTCAGTTTATTACTATTAATTCATTAAATATACGATAAAAATTATGCAAACAAATAATTGATTAGAAATTAACCTTAAACACTTCATTTTCAATCAACTATTTGTTTCTCGTTAAAATACTGAGTAAGATATTGGAATGGGAAGAAGTTCTGCTTTTATTGCATATATCGACGTTTCAGCCGGATTAGAGCGGTTTTAAGTGTACATCTTAGATCGGTAATGTAAACGGAAAATCAGGAACATTTTAGGTAATTCTAATGAAAACACATTGATTTTTATCATTTGTATTTGAAACAACATTGTCATATGTCTTTTCTTGAATCTAAAAAATACGAAACCTCGCTCTATGATTTGAAGTTAAAATCCTCAAATATGGTAATATAGTGATTTTTTTCACGTTATTCATGAAGTGTAATTTACGTATATATATTCGTTTTTACCAATATTTCGATACTACTTCATGTTTTCTCACGATATGTGATTTGGCCTTCAAATCTCAGAATTTCGCAAATTTTGCATTTTTAAGCAAGTTTTCTTGCATTTTGTTTTGTACTAAAAATCATCGAATTTAGCAATATTTTGACCTCTATCATCCCCTTTTCCTTTATGTGATTTAAACAAAATATCATCGAACTTTGCAATATTTTGCCGTTTTTCCACGTTTTTGTGAATTTTCAGTTTATTGTTATTATTTCATTATATATACGATAAAAATTATGCAAACACATAATTGATCAGAAAATAACCTTAAATACTTCATTTTCAATCATCTGTTTGTTTCTCGTTAAAGTAAGATAATGAAATGGGGAGAAGTTCTGTTTTTATTGCATATATCGATGTTTCAGCCGGATTAGAACGGTTTTACGAGTACATCTTCCATCAGTAATATAAACCGAAAATCAGGAACATTTTAGTTAATTTTAATGAAAACACATTGATTTTTATCATTTGCATTGGAAGCAACATCTTTATACGGCTTTTCTAGGGTCTAAAAAATACGAAACGTCGCTCTATGATTCGAAGTTAAAATCCTCAAATTTGGTATAATAATGACTTTTTTCACGTTTTTCATGTAGTTTGATATTTCGTAAATATATTAATTTTTACCAATATTTTGATACTATTTCATGTAGTATCACGATATGTGATTTGTCCTTCAAATCTCAGATTTTCGCATTATTTTGCATTTTAAGAAAGTTTTCTTGCATTATGTTTTGTACTAAAAATCATCGAATTCAGCAATATTTTGATGTTTATCATCCCCTTTTCCTTTACGTGATATAAACAAAATATCATCAAATTAGGCAATATTTTGCTGTTTTTCCACGTTTTGGTGAATTTTCAGTTTATTGCTATTAATTCATTAAATATACGATAAAAATTATGCAAACAAATAATTGATTAGAAATTAACCTTAAACACTTCATTTCAATCAACTATTCGTTTCTCGTTAAAATACTGAGTAAGATATTGGAAAGGGAAGAAGTTCTGTTTTATTGCATATATCGATGTTTCAGTCGGATTAGAGCGGTTTTACGTGTACATCTTCCATCGGTAATATAAACGGAAAATCAGGAACATTTTAGTTAATTCTAATGAAAACACATTGATTTTTATCATTTGTATTTGAAACAACATTGTCATATGTCTTTTCTTGGATCTAAAAAATACGAAACCTCGCTCTATGATTTGAAGTTAAAATCCTCAAATATGGTAATATAGTGATTTTTTTCACGTTATTCATGAAGTGTAATTTTACGTATATATATTCGTTTTTACCAATATTTCGATACTACTTCATGTTTTCTCACGATATGTGATTTGGCCTTCAAATCTCAGAATTTCGCAAATTTTGCATTTTTAAGCAAGTTTTCTTGCATTTTGTTTTGTACTAAAAATCATCGAATTTAGCAATATTTTGACCTCTATCATCCCCTTTTCCTTTATGTGATTTAAACAAAATATCATCGAACTTTGCAATATTTTGCCGTTTTTCCACGTTTTTGTGAATTTTCAGTTTATTGTTATTATTTCATTATATATACGATAAAAATTATGCAAACACATAATTGATCAGAAAATAACCTTAAATACTTCATTTTCAATCATCTGTTTGTTTCTCGTTAAAGTAAGATAATGAAATGGGGAGAAGTTCTGTTTTTATAGCATATATCGACGTGTCAGCCGGATTAGAACGGTTTTACGAGTACATCTTCCATCAGTAATATAAACCGAAAATCAGGAACATTTTAGTTAATTTTAATGAAAACACATTGATTTTTATCATTTGCATTGGAAGCAACATCTTTATACGGCTTTTCTAGGGTCTAAAAAATACGAAACGTCGCTCTATGGTTCGAAGTTAAAATCTTCAAATTTGGTATAATAATGACTTTTTTCACGTTTTTCATGTAGTTTGATATTACGTAAATATATTAATTTTTACCAATATTTTGATACTATTTCATGTAGTATCACGATATGTGATTTGTCCTTCAAATCTCAGATTTTCGCATTATTTTGCATTTTAAGCAAGTTTTCTTACTTTATGTTTCGTACTAAAAATCATCGAATTCAGCAATATTTTGATGTTTATCATCCCCTTTTCCTTTACGTGATATAAACAAAATATCATCGAATTAGGCAATATTTTGCTGTTTTTCCACGTTTTTGTGAATTTTCAGGTTATTGCTATTAATTCATTAAATATACGATAAAAATTATGCAAACAAATAATTGATTAGAAATTAACCTTAAACACTTCATTTCAATCAACTATTCGTTTCTCGTTAAAATACTGAGTAAGATATTGGAAAGGGAAGAAGTTCTGTTTTATTGCATATATCGACGTTTCAGCCGGATTAGAGCGGTTTTACGTGTACATCTTCCATCGGTAATATAAACGGAAAATCAGGAACATTTTAGTTAATTCTAATGAAAACACATTGATTTTTATCATTTGTATTTGAAACAACATTGTCATATGTCTATTCTAGGATCTAAATAATACGAAACCTCGCTCTATGATTTGAAGTTAAAATCCTCAAATATGGTAATATAGTGACTTTTTCACGTTATTCATGTAGTGTGATTTTACGCATATATATTCGTTTTTACCAATATTTCGATACTACTTCATGTTTTCTCACGATATTTGATTTTACATTCATTTCCCAGAATTTCGCAAATTTTGCATTTTTAAGCAAGCTTTTTTGCATTTTGTTTTGTACTTAAAATCATCGAATTTAGCAATATTTTGACCTTTATCATCCACTTTTCCTTATGTGATTTAAACAAAATATCATCGAATTAGGCAATATTTTGCCGTTTTTCCACGTTTTTGTGAATTTTCAGTTTATTGTTATTATTTCATTATATATACGATAAAAATTAAACAAACACATAATTGATCAGAAAATAACCCTAAATACTTCATTTTCAATCATCTATTTGTTTCTCGTTAAAATACTGAGTAAGATAATGAAATGGGGAGAAGTTCTGTTTTTATTGCATATAACGACGTTGAGCCGGATTAGAACGGTTTTACGTGTACATCTTTCATCGGTAATATAAGCCGAAAATCAGGAACATTTTAGTTAATTTTAATGAAAACACATTGTTTTCTATCATTTATATTGGAAGCAACATCTTTATACGTCTTTTCTAGGGTCTAAAAAATACGAAACGTCGCTTTATGATTCGAAGTTAAAATCCTCAAATTTGGTATAATAATGACTTTTTTCACGTTTTTCATGTAGTTTGTTATTACGTAAATATATTAATTTTTACCAATATTTTAATACTATTTCATGTAGTATCACGATATGTGATTTGTCCTTCAAATCTCAGATTTTCGCATTATTTTGCATTTTAAGCAAGTTTTCTTGCATTATGTTTCGTACTAAAAATCATCGAATTCAGCAATATTTTGATGTTTATCATCCCCTTTTCCTTTACGTGATACAAACAAAATATCATCGAATTAGGCAATATTTTGCTGTTTTTCCAATTTTTTCTGAATTTTCAGTTTATTGCTATTAATTCATTAAATATACGATAAAAATGATGGAAACACATAATTGATTAGAAATTAACCTTAAACACTTCATTTTCAATCAACTATTTGTTTCGCGTTAAAATACTATTGGAAAGGGAAGAAGTTCTGTTTTATTGCATATATCGACGTTTCAGCCAGATAAGAGCGGTTTTACGTGTACATCTTCTATCGGTAATATAAACGGAAAATCAGGAACATTTTAGTTAATTCTAATGAAAACACATTGATTTTTATCATTTGTATTTGAAACAACATTGTCATATGTCTCTTCTTGGATCTAAAAAATACGAAACCTCGCTCAATGATTTGAAGTTAAAATCCTCAAATATGGTAATATAGTGATTTTTTCACGTTATTCAAGTAGTGTAATTTTACGTATATATATTCGTTTTTACCAATATTTATATTCGTTTTTACCAATATTTCGATACTACTTCATGTTTTGTCACGATATGTGATTTGGCCTTCAAATCTCAGAATTTCGCAAATTTTGCATTTTTAAGCAAGGTTTCTTGCATTTTGTTTTGTACTAAAAATCATCGAATTTAGCAATATTTTGACCTCTATCATCCCCTTTTCCTTTATGTGATTTAAACAAAATGTCATCGAATTAGGCAATATTTTGCCGTTTTTCCACGTTTTTGTGAATTTTCAGTTTATTGTTATTATTTCATTATATATACGATAAAAATTATGCAAACACATAATTGAACAGAAAATAACCTTAAACACTTCATTTTCAATCATCTATTTGTTTCTCGTTAAGATAAGTAAGATAATGAAATGGGGAGAAGTTCTGTTTTTATTGCATATATCGACGTTTCAGCCGGATTAGAACAGTTTTACGTGTACATCTTCCATCGGTAATATAAACCGAAAATCAGGAACATTTTAGTTAATTTTAATGAAAACACATTGATTTTTATCAGTTGTATTGGAAGCAACATCTTTATACGGCTTTTCTAGGGTCTAAAAAATACGAAACGTCGCTCTATGATTCGAAGTTAAAATCCTCAAATTTGGTATAATAATGACTTTTTTCACGTTTTTCATGTTGTTTGATATTACGTAAATATTTTAATTTTTACCAATATTTTAATACTATTTCATGTAGTATCACAATATGTGATTTGTCCTTCAAATCTCAGATTTTCGCATTATTTTGCATTTTAAGCAAATTTTCTTGCATTATGTTTCGTACTAAAAATCATCGAATTCAGCAATATTTTGATGTTTATCATCCCCTTTTCCTTTACGTGATATAAACAAAATATCATCGAATTAGGCAATATTTTGCTGTTTTTCCACGTTTTTGTGAATTTTCAGTTTATTGCTATTAATTCATTAAATATACGATAAAAATGATGCAAACACATAATTGATTAGAAATTAACCTTAAACACTTCATTTTCAATCAACTATTTGTTTCTCGTTAAAATACTGAGTTAGATATTGGAAAGGGAAGAAGTTCTGTTTTATTGCATATATCGACGTTTCAGCCGGATTAGAGCGATTTTACGTGTACATCTTCCATCGGTAATATAAACGGAAAATCAGGAACATTTTAGTTAATTCTAATGAAAACACATTGATTTTTATCATTTGTATTTGAAACAACATTGTCATATGTCTTTTCTTGGATCTAAAAAATACGAAACCTCGCTCTATGATTTGAAGTTAAAATCCTCAAATATGGTAATATAGTGATTTTTTTCGCGTTATTCATGTAGTGTAATTTTACGTATATATATTCGTTTTTAACAATATTTCGATACTACTTCATGCTTTCTCACGATATGTGATTTGGCCTTCAAATCTCAGAATTTCGCAAATTTTGCATTTTTAAGCAAGTTTTCTTGCATTTGGTTTTGTAATAAGAGTAATTACACAAAATAAGGAGCATAAGTGCATTTCCACTAACGGAAGCATAACTTGGGTACATAAGTGTCTTTACACACTTCAGGTACCATAAGTGTTTCCAAAGAGCATTGACATGCTCCTCCTATTTTCGCTAGAGTGAGCATATCAACACAACGACTTGATAATGGTCCACGACGGACCGAAACGTCGTCGTTAATGGTCCACGACGGACCGAAACGTCGGCGTTTCTCCTTCTGATATGTGGTTTTGGTCCTCAGACGAATCATCTCTTGAGACTCTCCATGAACTGCAAATGTTTAATTAATGTCGCTTAATTTATAAAGTAGCCGTCACGTCCCTGGAAACACAAACCGAAACTGTCTCCATTTTCCGCTTGTTACAAGTTGTAATAAAGTTGTTACATCTTGGCTTAACGTGTTTATGATGTATTAAAACGTTGTTACAACTTGCTATATTGGTTGTTATAACTGGTTAGGAGGTGTTAAAACTTGTTCGAACGTTGTACCAACGTCGTAGTTTCGGTGTGTGTTTGCCGTCACAACTGCAAGAAAAATGGCAGGTTGGATAACAAGAACTTGCACATATGTGATGCCACACCAATGATGATACTTTTCAAGACATTAATGCTCTGTAGAGTGAGTTATTGTTGCAAAACAACTTCCCGATTTAAGTATTTGGGGAAATGGATCACCTGGAGAACGTGCAAGGATCTTTTGCTGCCCTAATATATATATATATATATATATATATATATATATATATATATATATATATATATATATATATATATATATATATATATATATATATATATATATATATATATATATATATATATATATATATATATATATATATATAAAAATATAATATAGAGGTTAGGAGGTTAATAATGTAGAGGTAGGAGATCAATTATGACGGTATCGTAAGAGTGATTGATCTGTTAGAAGAGTTAACTGGAGATTAGCTATATCGTTATCATAGGTCTGACTGATTCATAATGATAGCAAACTGGTGATTAATCTTGACTTTATAACACAAACAACAGCATAATAATTTTAACTTGATATGGCATAATTATGTACTGTATCTCTGTAAATAAAAGTAAACTGTTTGGTAAACTGTATTTGCTGTGCATATATTCTTTATACCTGCAGTGAAAGGGACATGTGTTGTATGAGCATTTAACACATTAATTATTTTGTCTAATCTAAAACAACTGGAAGGGAGATATATATAAAGATGGATAACGTGTCAATACGCATTTACCTTGAGCTTTTACCGGGAGCATTTATCATACACATTTACATTACTCATCAACAATGAATAATAGAGTTGATATCTTCATTGGAAGGGGCATGATGACAACTCGTTATAGCATCAGAGTAAACTACGTATAGCATCAGAGTAAACTAAGTATAGCAGCAGAGTAAACTGTTATTATCCCGTGTATCTTCCTTCTTCCAAATCATTATACACGAATATATAAAAAAAAATATCAGTTGATATGAAACCTAATTTTTGGGTTACATATATATAAGGGGGTTCTTTTTTGGATCAGATAAATGTAATTCGAAATGCCGAGAAACGTCAATAAAAACGTAGATATAATACATATATATATATATATATATATATATATATATATATATATATATATATATATATATATATATATATATATATATATATATATATATATATATATATATATATATATATATTTATATATATTCTACTAATAATACTGTGTGTTGTACCAGTTTCAATTAAATAAATGCTCCGCGCCAATGTTAAATCCATTGAAGGCCAATTGCATTAATTAAACCTTGGCACACAGATATAACTGCAGCCTCTCCTATGAGTGTTTATATATTTATTTGCTTATATATCTAATAATATTTTTTGAGCCATATAAGGCACTACACATTTATGTTCTCTTTATTTAATTTTGTATATAATGAGTTAAGATTAGTTGTATGATTTACGTGTCATTGATTCTACTGTTTTTTTTTAGGGATTCAATGAGTGTCTAATTCCTTATCACTGAACTCTAGTTCCTGACCTTTCACCTTGTACCACTGACCTCCTAGTTCCTGACCTTTGACCTTTTATTACTGACCCCTGGTTCTTGACCTCTTCACATGTATTACTCGCCTCTGATTCCTTACCTTTGCTACTGACCTTAGTTCCTAACCTTCGATCCTTAGTTATTACTCCCTGGTTCCTGACCTCTGACCCCTCATCCGTTGACCCCTGGTCCAAGAAATCTTTCCCTTTATCACAACCCCCCCCCCCTCCATGATTTTATTTTTTCTACTGTTTGCATTGTGTGATATGTAGGCTGGGCAGTGTTAACATTTCGTTTCCCAGCTCTGCCAACAGGAATTCAATGTTATCTACGTTCAAGGTCATTTTCTGAACAGTGTTTGATGTTCATGCAATCATTGTGTTGATTTATTTTGTTTGCATAGTTTTGTTAATATATATATATATATATATATATATATATATATATATATATATATATATATATATATATATATATATATATATATTATATATATATATATATATATATATATATATATATATATATATATATATATATATATATATATATATATATATATATATATATATATAGGGGGGTACCACCACTGGTGCAATTATAGGGACCCACAGCCTCAGAGAAGGGAACACAGAGCATTCAGGGAAAAAATTGCCATTTAACTCTGAATACGTAAGCAACCCAGTGTTCGCTTCTCCTACCACCCCCCTTTTTTATGGTGTACACTTTATTATGCAAGGTTATACAGTTACATATCTGATTTTATACAAAAAATTAACATTAAGAGGACACAAAAAAAAAGTTCGCTTCCTAGAGGCTGTAGATTTCCTCGAACTCCTCCGACGCCGGGCAGGAACCGAGGATGCAGCGAGCATTCCCCCTCTGGATCGCGACACTGAGGCGCTGAAAGAGAAAACTTGCTGCTCTAGGGTCTCTTGTGGTGTCAATGAGCTTGGAACCAAGATCCTTAAGAAACCTTCTTGCACTCTCTCCCCATGGGCCTAGGGTCTCAGACCCTATTGGAACGAAGTTGTACCGATGATCTAATTGCCTGTACTTGGCAGACTTGTCTCTTTCTGTGTGTGTCGCCGCGGCTCCTGCTGTGCCGGTAGAGAGGTTGATGTATGTGGTTGCCAGGGTGGATACACAAGTATAGTCCCATGCCAACTGTCTGCCACCCTTCCACGGTCGCAGTGTGATTCCGTCTGGTCGGCCGGCAAAGCTAACAGAGTCCCGGTTCAGTAGGTTGCGGGGCTCTCTCTCCGCTGGACACTGAGCGGAGGCAAGGCTTCTTTTAATGATGTCATTATATATATATATATATATATATATATATATATATATATATATATATATATATATATATATATATATATATATATATATATATATATATATATATATATATATATTTATATCGATGCTTTAAAAGAGAACATCGGCCTATAAATGTTGTGAGCTTCGGTGTATGGGTCCCTGGTTCGAGTCTCCTAGAGCCCTGATGAATGGAGTATCTGCCTGTTTGTCTGTTCAAAGTTGAAGATCAGATGCTCGGGTATAGCTTTACCTAAATTTGTAGGGGGTACAAATTAGGTCTGCAGTACGGGACGGACATAGGCTAGTCGGCGTAGGACTAAGATAAGTGATTTATGAAATGTAGCCTGTATCCCAACACCTCCCAAAGCGATTTTAATGGAGTCTGAAATAGTATCGGGATGAAATCGGTCGTGTGTTTTCCGTAGAGTGTGAGAGTTATTCCCTCCGTTTACCTAATCTGTCTTGCATCATTTACACTATAGCAGTGTGAGAGAGAGGGAGGGTAAGGAGATGGGAGTTAAAAGAGGGAGGGGAGAGTGGTGAGAAGGGTGAAAATGAGGGAGATAGAAGGGATGGTGAGAGGAAAATAAGAGATATTGAATGGGGAGGAGGGTGATGGGAGAGACAGACTCTCCCGGGCAATGCCGGTTACCCATCTTAATATTATATGTAAAAATGCCTGTCTATCTGTCTAAAGCTGCAAGCCAGACGCTAGAGGCTAGCCTCCATCAACTTTGCAGATGGAGTGGTATGTGGCACAGGACAGACACGAGCTGGATGGAGTAAACCAAAGATAAATAGTTTAATAAATATTAGCATTTATAGAGACTCCCTTGCGAGTTTCATGGAACCAAATGTGACATATTCTGCGTAATTCCCGTAGAATTTTAATATATCATATTAACATTTTTCTGAGACGCCAATGCCGTTGTTTTCGTGCGTCTTAATAATAAATTATATAAGACAAGGGGTAGAGGATGGATGACTGGTCTTTGACATGCTTCAGGTGGAATAAGTGGTCCTTAACAGGTTCAAGGAGGAAGAATAGCCCTTGAGAGATTCTTTGAGCAAGACTGGCCCTTGAGTGGTTCCACCAGCAAAAAGACTGGCCCTTGAGTGGTTCCACCAGCAAAAAGACTGGCCCTTGAGCGGCCCCTCCAGCAAGAAGACTGGCCCTTGAGCGGCCCCTCCAGCAAGAAGACTGGCCCTTGAGCGGCCCCCACCAGCAAGAAGACTGGCCCTTGAGCGGCGCCACCAGCAAAAAGACTGGCCCTTGAGCGGCCCCTCCAGCAAGAAGACTGGCCCTTGAGCGGCTCCCACCAGCAAGAAGACTGGCCCTTGAGCGGCCCCACCAGCAAGAAGACTGGCCCTTGAGCGCCTCCCACCAGCAAGAAGACCGGCCCTTGAGCACCCCCCCCACTAGCAAGAAGACTGGCCCTTGAGCGCCCCCCACTAGCAAGAAGACTGGCCCTTGAGCGCCCCCCACTAGCAAGAAGACTGGCCCTTGAGCGCCCCCCACCAGCAAGAAGACTGGCCCTTGAGCGGCCCCCACCAGCAAGAAGACAGACCCGTTGAGCGCCCCCCACTAGCAAGAAGACTGGCCCTTGAGCGCCCCCCACCAGCAAGAAGACTGGCCCTTGAGCGCCCCCGCCAGCAAGAAGACTGGCCCTTGAGCGCCCCCACCAGCAAGAAGACTGGCCCTTGAGCGCCCCCCACTAGCAAGAAGACTGGCCCTTGAGCGCCCCCCACTAGCAAGAAGACAGACCCGTTGAGCGCCCCCACCAGCAAGAAGACTGGCCCTTGAGCGCCCCCACCAGCAAGAAGACTGGCCCTTGAGCGCCCCCCACTAGCAAGAAGACTGGCCCTTGAGCGCCCCCCACTAGCAAGAAGACTGGCCCTTGAGCGCCCCCCACTAACAAGAAGACTGGCCCTTGAGCGCCCCCCACCAGCAAGAAGACTGGCCCTTGAGCGGCCCCCACCAGCAAGAAGACTGGCCCTTGAGCGCCCCCCACCAGCAAGAAGACTGGCCCTTGAGCGCCCCCACCAGCAAGAAGACTGGCCCTTGAGCGACCCCCACTAGCAAGAAGACTGGCCCTTGAGCGCCCCCCACCAGCAAGAAGACAGACCCGTTGAGCGCCCCCCACCAGCAAGAAGACAGACCCCTTGAGCGCCCCCCACTAGCAAGAAGACTGGCCCTTGAGCGCCCCCCACTAGCAAGAAGACGAGCCCTTGAGCGGCCCCCACCAGCAAGAAGACCGGCCCTTGAGCGACCCCCACTAGCAAGAAGACTGGCCCTTGAGCGCCCCCCTCCAGCAAGAAGACAGACCCGTTGAGCGCCCCCACCAGCTAGAAGACTGGCCCTTGAGCGCCCCCACCAGCAAGAAGACTGGCCCTTGAGCGGCCCCACCAGCAAGAAGACTGGCCCTTGAGCGCCCCCCACCAGCAAGAAGACAGACCCGTTGAGCGCCCCCACCAGCAAGAAGACTGGCCCTTGAGCGCCCCCACCAGCAAGAAGACTGGCCCTTGAGCGGCCCCACCAGCAAGAAGACTGGCCCTTGAGCGCCCCCCACCAGCAAGAAGACAGACCCGTTGAGCGCCCCCACCAGCAAGAAGACTGGCCCTTGAGCGCCCCCACCAGCAAGAAGACAGACCCGTTGAGCGCCCCCACCAGCAAGAAGACTGGCCCTTGAGCGCCCCCCACTAGCAAGAAGACAGACCCGTTGAGCGCCCCCACCAGCAAGAAGACTGGCCCTTGAGCGCCCCCACCAGCAAGAAGACTGGCCCTTGAGCGCCCCCACCAGCAAGAAGACTGGCCCTTGAGCGCCCCCACCAGCAAGAAGACTGGCCCTTGAGCGCCCCCACCAGCAAGAAGACTGGCCCTTGAGCGGCGCCACCAGCAAGACTGGCCGTCGCCAGGCTCCGGGTAAGGTAAGTGAGAGGGCAAAGAAACGATAATTAGAAATCCTGCGAGAGAGAGAGACACGAAGCCAGACTCGAAAGATAAAAAACCGGTCAACAAAGATAACAGCTGAATGAAGTAATTTAACATGTGAAAGATCTGGGAATTAAACCCAGATGAAATGTCGTGGTTTTTATTATGTTCGGGTGATGAGTGTGTGGGTGATGAGTGTGTGTTGTTGATGAGTGTGTGTTGTTGATGAGTGTGTGTTGTTGATGAGTGTGTGTTGTTGATGAGTGTGTGGGTGATGAGTGTGTGTTGTTGATGAGTGTGTGGGTGATGAGTGTGTGTTGTTGATGAGTGTGTGTTGTTGATGAGTGTGTGTTGTTGATGAATGTGTTGTTGATGAGTGTGTGTTGTTGATGAGTGTGTGTTGTTGATGAGTGTGTTGTTGATGAGTGTGTTGTAGATGAGTGTGTGTTGATGATGAGTGTGTGTTGTTGATGAGCGTGTGTTATTGATGTGTTGTTGTTGATGAGTGTGTTGTTGATGAGTGTGTGTTGATGTGTTGTTGTTGATGTGTGTGTGTTGTTGATGAGTGTGTGTTGTTGATGTGTTGTTGTTGATGAGTGTGTGTTGTTGATGAGTGTGTTGTTGATGAGTGTATGTTGATGTGTTGTTGTTGATGTGTGTGTTGTTGTTGATGAGTGTGTTGTTGTTGATTAGTGTGTGTTGTTGATGAGTGTGTTGTTGATGAGTGTGTGTTGTTGATGAGTGTGTTGTTGATGAGTGTGTTGTTGATGAGTGTGTGTTGTTGATGAGTGTGTTGTTGATGAGTGTGTGTTGTTGATGAGTGTGTGTTGTTGATGAGTGTGTTGTTGATGAGTGTGTTGTTGATGATGAGTGTGTTGTTGATGAGTGTGTGTTGTTGATGAGTGTGTGTTGTTGATGAGTGTGTGTTGTTGATGAGTGTGTGTTGATGTGTTGTTGTTGATGTGTGTGTTGTTGTTGATGAGTGTGTGTTGTTGATGAGTGTGTTGTTGATAAGTGTGTTGTTGATGAGTGTGTGTTGTTGATGAGTGTGTGTTGTTGATGAGTGTGTGTTGATGTGTTGTTGTTGATGTGTGTGTTGTTGTTGATGAGTGTGTGTTGTTGATGAGTGTGTTGTTGATGAGTGTGTGTTGTTGATGAGTGTGTTGTTGATGAGTGTGTTGTTGATGAGTGTGTGTTGTTGATGAGTGTGTTGTTGATGAGTGTGTGTTGTTGATGAGTGTGTTGCTGATGAGTGTGTGTTGTTGATGAGTGTGTGTTGTTGATGAGTGTGTTGTTGATGAGTGTGTTGTTGTTGATGAGTGTGTTGTTGATGAGTGTGTTGTTGTTGATGAGCGTGTTGTTGATGAGTATGTTGTTGATGAGTGTGTTGTTGATGAGTGTGTTGTTGATGAGTGTGTTGTTGATGAGTGTGTTGTTGATGAGTGTGTTGTTGTTGATGAGTGTGTTGTTGATGAGTGTGTGTTGTTGATGAGTGTGTGTTGTTGATGAGTGTGTTTTGTTGATGAGTGTGTGTTGTTGATGAGTGTGTTGTTGATGAGTGTGTGTTGTTGATGAGTGTGTTGTTGATGAGTGTGTTGTTGTTGATGAGTGTGTTGTTGATGAGTGTGTGTTGTTGATGAGTGTGTGTTGTTGATGAGTGTGTGTTGTTGATGAGTGTGTGTTGTTGATGAGTGTGTGTTGTTGATGAGTGTGTGTTGTTGATGAGTGTGTGTTGTTGATGAGTGTGTTGTTGATGAGTGTGTGTTGTTGATGAGTGTGTGTTGTTGATGAGTGTGTTGTTGATGAGTGTGTTGTTGTTGATGAGTGTGTTGTTGATGAGTGTGTTGTTGATGAGTGTGTTGTTGTTGATGAGTGTGTTGTTGATGAGTGTGTGTTGTTGATGAGTATGTTGTTGATGAGTGTGTGTTGTTGATGAGTGTGTTGTTGATGAGTGTGTGTTGTTGATGAGTGTGTGTTGTTGATGAGTGTGTGTTGTTGATGAGTGTGTTGTTATTATCTTGATGTGTGTTGTGTCTTGGGAGTGCGTCTTGCCATCCAAGATTTTTAACTGAGGTATCTGTGTACTACTAGGTGAACAGAGGCATCAGGTGTAAGGAAACGTGGCCCCCCCCCCCAACCATTTTTGACGTCTGGGCACGTTTCAACGAAATTTAAATCAATAAGTCGAGACCCCGAGCGAACTAACAACCGCGGCTCAGGTTATGGTGTTCTGGTGGTGTTATGGTGGTATTGTGCACTGTTATGGTGGTATTGTGCACTGTTATGGTGGTATTGTGCACTGTTATGGTGGTATTGTGCACTGTTATGGTGGTATTGTGCACTGTTATGGTGGTATTGTGCATTGTTAGGGTGGTATTGTGCACTGTTATGGTGGTATTGTTCACTGTTATGATGGTATTGTGCACTGTTACGGTGATATTGTGCACTGTTATGGAGGTATGGCATAGTATAGTGCTTACATCAGTGACTACCGAGAGGTTTAGCTCTTTATTCCCCCCTTTATTTAACCCATTCACTTGATTTGCCACAACGTACAAAATAAGGGCTACTGTAACGTACGAACACAAGCCACCTAACCTAACTTAACCTACTCAATCTATGCATAGAAAATGAGCATATTTATGACCTGCTATTTTTTCTAGTACATTATATTTTGTACGTAGGGGGATCATAGCGTACAAAATCAGACGCATTATTTGAGAGGTTATCATGAGGTTTTCTTGAGATGATTTCGGGGCTTTTTTTTTTAGTGTCCCCGCGGCCCGGTCCTCGACCAGGCCTCCACCCCCAGGAAGCAGCCCGTGACAGCTGACTAGCACCCAGGTACCTTTTTACTGCTAGGTAACAGGGGCATAGGGTGAAAGAAACTCTGCCCATTGTTTCTCGCCGGCGCCTGGGATCGAACCCAGGACCACAGGATCACAAGTCCAGCGTGCTGTCCGCTCGGCCGACCGGCTCCCTAAAGAGGAGTTGGCCTACTTGACCTGTTTTATCTGTTGCGTTACAATTTGTCTCTCTTGACCTTCAAAATCTATGTCAAATCTGAGCTTGAATTTGAAGATGATGGTGGCTTCTACAATTTCTTGTTTTAGTGTATTCCTCTTGCTGACGTCAAGGACAGATATTTCCTTATATTTCCAGTTTTCACTTATGACCTCTTGACTTATATTCTCTCAATTTAAAGAGGCAGTCTGCGTCCATATCAACTTTTCTGGTCTGTATCTTGTAGGTTGCAATCATATTCCCCCTGTTTCTTCTCTTGTAAGGTTGTAAGATCTAATGCCATTGATTTTTCTTCATAGTTCTACCCACTCTTATTTTTTGACACTAATCCTATTGCAAACCTCTTTGGTTTTCTAGTTTTGGCTTTATGCTTCCCAAGGTGCGAATTCCACGCCCCTCCACTCTGCAAAATTCCAGAATTAGTCTGACTGAGTCAGTGTAGATTGCCTTGAAAGAATCTTGTGTTTGGTTTCTGAAAATGTTATTTTGCCAGCTGCCTATACTTGCTGCCGATGCTACTTACTTGGTTGTAACTTATAAGTAACACGAGTGTTATTGTATCATTTCTGGCATGTATAACATATTTGTCTCCATAGATCAGTTGTTGTCTTCCTCTTATGACGTAGACATCATCTGGTTTTCATTCTCCTTTTGTTTTATCTTCAGTGTCTTAAACTAATCAGGAATTAGTTCCAGCCTTTATTAGCTCACTCCTGGAGCTTGACAAGGTCTTTCTGTAACTCTTTACAGTCTTCCTCAGTTTTAATACTCGATTTTAGCATTGTGTGGTGGGTAAACATTGACTTGTACGAGCTCACTCCATCAGGAAGGACATTGGCATGAATTAGGAACAAGAGTGGTCTCAGGAGCAAGCCCTGGGCGACACTTTTTGTCATATTTCTCCAGCTCGAAACCTTCTCTCTGACTGTGTTTTCTGTTGTTCAATTACTCCCTCGCCCAGTTCAGCATTTTTCATTGAATCCCCCTCACAGGAAAAAGGTTATCATGTATTACCAAACTCAATTACGGGCTCACCATAGCCCGTGCTACATGGACACTTCGTCCTGAGTAGCTAAATCTTTAACAACACAACAACAACAATTGAATCCCCCCAGCTTACAACTTTGTCTGGCCCACCAGCCTTTTATTAGGAAAACTATCAAATGCTTTAGGACATTCTAGGAAAATATAGTCCACCCAGCTATCTTTTTTTCATTGACATTTCATTGACGTTGCAGTAGAACTTTTAAGCTTCAAACTTGACATTCGCCTTTTTCTAATCCTTGCTGCCTTTTCTTTTCGAAGATTATCCTGTCCATGTGTTATCCTTTCTCAATCTGATTACTTTCTGTAGCACTTTACACGAAATATATCTCAGTGACATGTATGGTGTGCACTGTTACGTTGGAATGGTGCACTTTTATAGTGCTATGGTCGAGCACTGTTATCGTGAAATTGTACACTTGATGGTAATGTGTAATATGGTAAAATAATATAGTGGTATTGAGTATTGATATGGTGTTTTATTGTGTAGTAGCAGTGTTACACTCTGTTATGGTGAGCTGTGTTGTCATATGGTGTGTGCTATATTTTGATGTATTGTGTTATTGTATTATGGTGTATTATGTTGTATTTTGTGTTGTATTACAGCGTGTTGTTATGGTGTTATTACATTGTTGTTGTGTTTTGTACTGTGATGACGTGTTGTATTTTGATATGGAGCGTTGTATTGTGCAAATTATTATATTGTGATATGGTGGAATGCCGCATTTGTGTATTGTATAGGAGTACTGTATTGCATTTCATTACGACAGAGTGGTACCATGTTGGCCGATAGATAAGATATTAATTATTGAGAGAGGAAATACAACACATTTCAAAATCCATTAATAAATTGTGCTAGATATGAGTCAACTAATTACAAAAAAATATGCTTGATATCAGTGAATTTGTTTAAAAATATTTGCTGGATATCAGTCATTTAGTTAAGAAATTGGGCTAGATATCAGAAACTTAGATTGTTTTTGATCTTAGGTTTTATTAAAACTAATACAAAAAATAGTTTTATTGAACGATGATAATAAACTTTGACGATGATCCATGGCAAAATTTTAATTTGTTATGGATCGTAGATATATGTCAGAAAACCTCTTGATATATATATATATATATATATATATATATATATATATATATATATATATATATATATATATATATATATATATATATATATATATATATATATATATATATATATATATATATATATATATATATATATATATATATATATATATATATATATTATAATTATATATATATATATATATATATATATATATATATATATATATATATATATATATATATATATATATATATATATATATATATATATATATATATATATATATATATATATATATATATATATATATATATATATATATATATATATATATATATATATATATATATATATATATATATATATATATATATATATATATATATATATATATATATATATATATATATATATATATATATATATATATATATATATATATATATATATATATATATATATATATATATATATATATATATATATATATATATATATATATATATATATATATATATATATATATATATATATATATATATATATATATATATATATATATATATATATATATATATATATATATAGTTGCTTCCCCACCAAAACAAAATCTGAATTTAAATATTTTATTAAAGCAGGTGGAGTTATGTCAAACATTTTTCCTAACCCTAAACCGGAAAAAGTCCCTGTAAATGGCGAAAAGTCACGCAAGGCAACATTCACAGGAAGCAGTTGTCAATATATAATTAACATACATAACCACTCATATTGTCCACGTCAGGGAAAAAAATCGTCACAACTTCCCATTTTAGGCACTTAATTAAACGAATGTTATAAATTTACGAACAAAATACATATTCACACACGTCCTTAATCGTCACTTTGTAATAGCAATATAAACGCAATTCAGGTCTATGTGTTAACAGCCGTGAACAGGAGGCGAGAACAGGATAACAGGGATGATGAGGG
>NC_091202.1:2545344-2557844 GCF_040958095.1 Procambarus clarkii | reverse complement strand
CCAGGTAGTCCCTTATCCTTCTGTAGTCCCCTTTTCTGTAATCAAGTCTCCTTTCCCGGACCTCTTGTCCTTTGGTCACAATTTTAAGCTCCATCATGTAGTCAAAGGCTAGGACACAATGGTCACTAGCTCCTAGTGGTATTTCATGTTCCAACTGCTCGATGTCTTCTACATTCTGAGTGATAATGAGATCTAATAGGCTGGGCGTATCCCCTCCTCTTTCCCTAGTATCTTCTTTCACATGCTGTGTTAGGAAATTCCTGTCAATAACGTCTACCAGCTTCGCTCCCCAGGTCTCCTCCCCGCCATGGGGATTCCTCGTTTCCCAATCTATCTCTCCGTGATTTAGGTCCCCCATGACCAGCAGCTTCGCTCTCATTCTATGCGCTAAAGTTGCTGCCCTCTGCAGTTCATCCATACATGTGTGTGTGTGTGTGTGTGTGTGTGTGTGCGTGTGTGTGTGTGTGTGTGTGTGTGTGTGTGTGTGTGTGTGTGTGTGTGTGTGTGTGTGTGTGTGTGTGTGTGTGTGTGTGTGTGTGCGAGGTGGGTGAGGAATATGTGTCCCTACGTAGCAGTGAGTTTAGGTATGTGTACTTACCTAGGTGTATTAACGGAATCGAACACTAGCTCAGTAGACCAGGCATCCTGGAAAGTAACTTTTATGCCCCCATTATTTCCTTCATTTGTCCTTTTGAAGATGCCTAATATATCTCAACGATCTCATCTGTGTTGCCAGCTTCTACACGCTTAAGCTGGTCTTACCATCTTATTTTTTTAAAAGCTGCCTCCTTGTCCACCCTATCAGTTCTCCTTAATATCTCCTACGTCATTATCATGTCTCCCTGATTCGCCTTTCTTGCAACGTGGTTAGTTTGAGGTAATTTAGCCTTGAAGATCACCTCTTGAAGTTATTCCTACATCGTATTTAATGATTATTATCCGTTATTTATCTTCAATTATCAAGTGATTTAATGCGAAAAATGACGAGAGTTCAACGAAAACTGTCTCAATAAATCAATCACCACTGTGAATAAAGTACATTGAGTATTTGTACTCTGTACTCCAGCATACCTCAGTGTCTATAGTAATGCCGTCGATATTACCTTTATTTCCGTCGATTACCTTACCTTTATTATTTATTACCTTTATTTACATTTGATTTTACCTTCGATAATGCCTATCGCATTACAGGTCATTTGGAAGAAATTTAAAGCAAGTTAAAGCAATTTAAAGCAAATTTACAGCAATTTAAAGCAAATTTAAAGCCAATTTTAAGCAAGTTAAAGCAATTTAAAGCAAGTTAAAGCAATTTAAAGTAAATTTAACGCAAGTTAAAGAAGTTAAAAATATCCGGAATTTGTGTACACTCTGATGTCATCAGCTAAGCTGTAAACCAGTAAACCCACGAATACAACTTGATTTAATAAATATTTATCTGCATGAAAAGGGGATTGTAATATATATAAACTATAATCTCATCGAATCCCTTCATCCTCTGTGTTTAATAATAAATTCCCACTGATATACATTGAATTCACAATAGACTGATACATCTATGAGATTCACTTTAGAGCAGGCCGGCGTGGTCGAGATGAGCTTGATTTCACGAGCCCTGCTGCAATGATTTCCAAATTTATCTTTCAACACGTGCAAATAAATGAAAATAAATGCTTCCCACTCATCTATAATACGTAAATAATTCGAAATTCCTTTGAAAGATTATGAAAGTATCTCCCAAGATGACTAAATATATTGTATATTTAATCATTTATCTTACTAGATGACAATTCCATATTTAATTTCACTAGATGAATAAATATGGAATTAATGTGATTAGACTATCTTGAGAAGTTATCTTGAGATGATTTCGGGGCTTAGCGTCCCCGCGGCCCGGTCCTCGACAAGGCCTCCTTTTTGTTACACATCCCCTGGAAGCAGCCCGTAGCAGCTGTCTAACTCCCAGGTACCTATTTACTGCTAGGTAACAGGGGCATCGAGATGAAAGAAACTTTACCCATTCGTTTCCGCCTCTACCGGGGATCGAACCCGGAACCTCAGGACTACGAATCCGAAACGCTGTTCACTCAGCTGTCAGGCCCCCACTATAGACTATATAATACTAATAAAATAGTTCTGTTCCTTCACGAGTAGATGCCTCCGACATGGCAGCCCGGGCAATGTGTCCTCGTGCCTGGGCAATGTGTCCTCGTGCCTGGCCAATGTGTCCTCGTGCCTGGGCAATGTGTCTTGCTGCTCACACCTCACATGCACAGCTGCTTTACACCACTACACCCGGCGCTATCTTGCCTACCCCTTTGTTAGCACAGCTTTTGTATGTGGTGGGAAGCTCCCGCAGTGTTGACATTATGTTCTCCTGTGGCTTGTATATTCCGTCTGGCGCTGCTGTTATCCACACCGTTGTCTCGTTACTACACTGTGCAGGGTGTTGTGACACACTTCTCTCTCTCTCTCTCACACACACTTAACCAGGGCAACACGTTCCTAGCTTACTCCACACTTTTATTAAGTGTGTTCTTGCCTAGAGGAGGGGGGGGGGCTCTTTTACACTGTGAATATTCTGTATTCGTATAGTTGTACTCATGTTTATTAGACAGGTCTTTGGTTCCATCATACTAGTCGAGCCGGTCGAGCCGGTTAAGGGAGCCGGTCGGCCGAGCGGACAGCACGCTGGATTTGTGATCCTGTGGTCCTGGGTTCGATCCCAGGCGCCGGCGAGAAACAATGGGCAGAGTTTCTTTCACCCTATGCCCCTGTTACCTAGCAGTAAAATAGGTACCTGGGTGTTAGTCAGCTGTCAAGGGCTGCTTCCTGGGGGTGGAGGCCTGGTCGAGGACCGGGCCGCGGGGACACTAAAGCCCCGAAATCATCTCAAGATAACCTCAAGAAGATAGTCTTCAATCGTACTGGATCCCAGTATCTCCGACCGTCTAAGTGGTTGGGCGCCATTCCTTCCCCCCCCATCCCATCTCAAATCCTTTTATCCTGACCCCTTCCAAGTGCTATATAGTCATAATGACTTGGCGCTTTCTCTTGATAGTTCCCTTCCCTTCCCAGTGGAAGCTATGTATTAACTTGACCAGACCACACACTAGAAGGTGAAGGGACGACGACGTTTCGGTCCGTCCTGGACCATTCTCAAGTCGATTGTGAATGGTCCAAGAACGACTGGAATGGTCACAATCGACTTGAGAATGGTCCAGGACTGACCGAAACGTCGTCGTCCCTTCACTTTCAAGCGTGTGTGGTTTGGTCAACATATTTCAGCCACGTTATTGTGACTCATCGCCTGCAATTCATTAACTGTTTGGATCATTTTTGCATTGTTTTAATAATGTTGTAGTAACGCCCATATCTATCTCTGCACATTATTATCTCCAGTGACGTTAGACTTAGTTATTTAAGTCTTACCACATAACTCGTAATTCTCAGCTCTAGAACTACTCTCGTATAACAACTATGATTGTTATTCTATGCAGACGAGGAGTCACAATAACGTGGCTGAAATATGTTGACCAAACCACACACGCTAGAAAGTGAAGGGACGACGACGTTTCGGTCAGTCCTGGACCATTCTCAAGTCGATTGTGACCATTCCAGTCGTCCTTGGACCATTCACAATCGACTTGAGAATGGTCCAGGACGGACCGAAACGTCGTCGTTCCTTCACTTTCTAGTGTGTGGTTTGATCAACGTTATTCTGCTATTTTGTAAGAGCTGCGAACCACACTCTAGTGTCAAACCTGAAGAATTGGTCTGTTATTTGTGTGTGTGGTAACCAGGAGGCAACCAGGAGGCCTGGTCGACGACCGGGCCGCGGGAACGCTAAGCCCCGGAAGCACCTCAAGGTAACTTCAAGGTATGGTATTCAAGGGTCTCGGCATCTCCCATCATCTCATCATCATCACCATCATCATCATCATCTCATCATCATCTCATCATTACCTCATCATCTCCAGATTTCTAAAGACAGTTTCTGTGCTGGTCGACCTAACACAGGACGTTCATGATATCTAATTCTAATGGGTTTCGGGTGGTGTGTTTAGCGATTATAAATTGGCAGGTATTTGTCTATGAGTTTGTCTAACATGTATGTGACACGCATGTTAGAATGACTGTTAGTCACTCCGAAAGTCAAGCCTAGGCCTAGTTTGCACATGATTCTTGAACCTGAGGAGCAGAAAGCCTAGGTAGGGTGATAGAGAATCATGCAGGAAGGACCTCTGGTGGACCATATTGTAAATAGTGTTGATGGGGCTTGGCCGTGTGTGTGTCGTAATTGTTTCTCCTTTGCCAGTTACCTACCTTGTGGCTACCTTGAGTAGCTTCCGGGGATCAACGGCCCAGTGGCCCGGTCTCCGACCAGGCCACCTGGTTGCTGGACTGGTCGACTAGGTTGTGGATCGCGGCTGCTCGCAACCTGACGTATGATTCACAGCCTGGTTGATTGGCACTGGCAGTTGCATTCAATAATTTATTGTCTTCTTCACCAGACCTTTTCCGTCTATTACGATGCCCTTTTGTTTTAAACTCTCATATTCCCGTTCCACCTGCCCTTACAGAAAGCCAGGAATGTATCGGCTTCTCTTCCATTAACCCTTATCACCAGCTGCCACCCTTCCCATTCTCTGAATACTTCCTCTTATAAATTCCCTTTGTGTGCCGCTAAGTCCCCTTATCCCATTATAGAGCGCAGAAATAGCCTAAGCTACTCTATCCTTTTGAGATGTATCTTATAGTCTCAATAACCGTAGTTGAGGTGGATCTTGAACACCCTAATTCTCCTCTTTAATCCTATTCGTTCCACTTTATTCTTCACCCTTCTAACCCTACGCCAGCTCCTCCCACCTGACTGTCAAGAGGAAGCACCAGAAGCCCTCTCCTCTCTCTCCCTCCCTTTCTCTCCCTCCCAACACCATAAAAGACCCCTCCTCTTCCTAGTGCTCTCTGCCTATAGATATTCAAAGTAGCTCCCCACTTTTGCCCTAATCCACCCTCCTGCCCCTAACCCAGCCTCCTACCTTAAACTTACCTTAAACTCCCTTCCTGCATGGGCCACCCTCCTGCTATGGCCCATCCTCTTGCTCTAAATTCACCCCCTGCTACCCTCCCTTTCCATATTTTTCCCTACTCACTACCCATTCCACCATATATCTCCCCCTCGTGGCTGTAAATAGGTTCTCCCTTTCATACATGTATTTTCTCTCCCTCTGTCCTCCTCAATTAAAAAATAAAAAGCACTCTGGTTCTCCTCTGCTTCTTCCAGGGTGACTCTCTCTCTCTCTCACTCTTTTTCTTATCCTGTTTCCTTCCTTCGTACTCCCTTTCCATGTCTCTTCCCTCTTTATTCAGTCTCATCTTCCATCTTCATGTCTCTTCTCCCTTCACCCTGGTTTTCCTTCCCCCTCACCTCGACTCTCTCCTTCTCATACTGCCTCTTATAACTCTTGCTAGCTCTTCTCTCCTCCCTTCACCCCCCCTTTCACCTCTCCTCCTGTCTCTCACACCTTCTACCTTCAGCTAAAGTTAACTGCTTCACCCCGACTATGTGAAGACCTGTCGCCTGACAGCTGGGGGTGGACAGCGCTTCGGATTCGTAGTCCTGAGAATCCGGGTTCGATCCCCGGTGGAGGCGGAGACAAAAGGGCTAAATGTTTCTTTCACCCTGATGGCGCTGTTACCTAGCAGTAAATAGGTACCTGGGAGTTAGACAGCTGCTACGGGCTGTTTCCCCGGTGGGGGGGGGGGGTGTAACAGAAAGGAGGCCTGGTCGAGGACCGGGCCGCGGGGACGCTAAGGCTGGAAATCATCTCAAGATGAGGGGCCTCGTAGCCTGGTGGATAGCGCGCAGGACTCGTAATTCTGTGGCGCGGGTTCGATTCCCACACGAGGCAGAAACAAATGGGCAAAGTTTCTTTCACCCTGAATGCCCCTGTTACCTAGCAGTAAATAGGTACCTGGGTGTTAGTCAGCTGTCACGGGATGCTTCCTGGAGGTGGAGGCCTGGTCGAGGACCGGGCCGCGGGGACACTAAAAAGCCCCGAAATCATCTCAAGATAACCTCAAGATAACCTCAAGATAACCCCAGTCCAGTGTCAAACCTCTGCTCTTAGGAGACATTGTCTCTCCATTATTCCTCTTTTATAAATTTTTTACCAGGGTGTGAAACGTTCACTACCCATTATAAAGAGGTCCCTTATCCTTAGTAAAAAGGTAGCTACTCTTTGGAAAACGTCCACTTTCCTGTGTAAAACGTTCATTTTCCTGTGTAAAGCTTTCACTTTCCTGTGTAAAACGTCCACTTTCCTGTGTAAAACGTTCACTTTCCTGTGTAAAACGTCCACTTTCCTGTGTAAAACGTCCACTTTCCTGTGTAAAACGTTCACTTTCCTGTGTAAAACGTTCACTTTCCTGTGTAAAACATTCACTTTCCTGTGTAAAACGTCCACTTTCCTGTGTAAAACATTCACTTTCCTGTGTAAAACGTCCACTTTCCTGTGTAAAACGTTCACTTTCCTGTGTAAAACGTTCACTTTCCTGTGTAAAACATTCACTTTCCTGTGTAAAACGTCCACTTTCCTGTGTAAAGCATTCACTTTCCTGTGTAAAACGTCCACTTTCCTGTGTAAAACATTCACTTTCCTGTGTAAAACGTCCACTTTCCTGTGTAAAACATTCACTTTCCTGTGTAAAACGTCCATTTTCCTGTGTAAAACGTCCACTTTCCTGTGTAAAACATCCACTTTCCTGTGTAAAACGTTCATTTTCCTGTGTAAAACGTTCACTTTCCTGTGTAAAACATTCACTTTCCTGTGTAAAGCATTCACTTTCCTGTGTAAAACGTCCAATTTCCTGTGGAAAACGTTTCACTTTCCTGTGGAAAACGTTCACTTTCCTGTGGAAAACGTTCACTTTCCTGTGGAAAACGTTCACTTTCCTGTGTAAAACGTCCACTTTTTCTGTGTAAAACGTCCACTTTCCTGTGGAAAACGTTCACTTTTCCTGTGTAAAACGTCCACTTTCCTGTGTAAAACGTTCACTTTCCTGTGTAAAACGTTCACTTTCCTCTGTAAAACATTCACTTTCCTGTGTAAAACGTCCACTTTCCTGTGTAAAGCATTCACTTTCCTGTGTAAAACGTCCACTTTCCTGTGTAAAACGTCCACTTTCCTGTGTAAAGCATTCACTTTCCTGTGTAAAACGTCCACTTTTCTGTGTAAAACATTCACTTTCCTGTGTAAAAACGTCCACTTTCCTGTGTAAAACATTCACTTTCCTGTGTAAAACGTCCATTTTCCTGTGTAAAACGTCCACTTTCCTGTGTAAAACGTCCACTTTCCTGTGTAAAACGTCCACTTTCCTGTGTAAAACATTCACTTTCCTGTGTAAAACGTCCACTTTCCTGTGTAAAACATTCACTTTCCTGTGTAAAACGTCCATTTTCCTGTGTAAAACGTCCACTTTCCTGTGTAAAACGTCCACTTTCCTGTGTAAAACGTCCACTTTTCTGTGGAAAATATGCACTTTCCTGTGTAAAACGTCCATTTTCCTGTGTAAAACGTGCTAAATCCTGTACAAAACATTTATTCTCTGCAACCAGGAAAAAAAAGACCTAATCCCTATGTCATAAAATCCTCCAGCCGTGTCAGGCCTCTTGTCAGATCCAACACTTTGTGCTAAATCCTCAACCACTCATCAAATCCATCTCCTTGTGTTAAATCCTCAACCACTCATCAAATCCATCTCCTTGTGTTAAATCCTCAACCACTCATCAAATCCATCTCCTTATGCTAAATCCTCAACCACTTATCAAATCCATCTCCTTGTGCTAAATCCTCAACCACTCATCAAATCCATCTCCTTGTGTTAAATCCTCAACCACTCATCAGCTCCTTCAGTCCATGACAAGCTATTCAGTCGGTACGAACACCTCTAGCAAGAACCATATCTGTCAGTGACAAGTTCTTCACTCTTCATCAAGTGCATCATTCATTTCTTAATCCTTAAGTGTCTCTAAGATCTTGACGTAAATTTCGGAATGACACATGATGGGGTTATTCAGCCGACCGGTGTCACATCTTCCAGAAGATGTTGAATCACTATGTTGGTGACATCTAATGAAGTCAATGTAAAATTCAATGCCTGACGGTTGTGTCAAATCTCTAAGATATTGTCATCTGTTCCAGCTGGTGTCCAATCCTTCTATATCCACCAGCTATTAATCCTGCATTCAGTGTCATATCCTACAAATGTTGACATACATGGGTTGATGGGGTTCTGGGAGTTCCCAGAAACCCTGGGAACCCTGGTTGATGGGGTTCTGGGAGTTCTTCTACTCCCCAACATGTTCTACTCCCCTACATGTCCTACATCTACTCCCCTACATGTTCTAAAGCTGATTTCAAAACTTTCAGTTAATGTCCAGTACTCTAGCTGTTGTCATAAACGATTTCAGGTGTCAATAGCCGTCGTGACCATAAACATTTTTAGGTGTCAATAGCCGTTGTCATATAGAGCTTCATGTGTGTGTGTGTGGCCCCCAACACAGAGCTTTACTCTCTGTGGCGTCGCCAAGCGCCCTCAGCTTCACCCCCTCTCTCTCTCCATGACGATAAAAAAGGATTTTTTATCTCTCCCTTTCGTTGTGGGTCATGGCTGTCACCTTTTGTGTGTGTGTGTGTGTTCCCCTTTATCGTTGCCACTGTCAGCCAAGAGTACCCCAGTCACAAACAGAGGGGTGCCTCGCCGAGCCTCCCTCTCTCTCCATATGAGGAGTGGGATAAGGCCAGTAGCCTTTACTGCAGCCTTAACCAGACGTCACCTGCAGCCTTTACTAAGGTGCAGTGACGCCCGTCCGCGGCGACAAGCACCACTCAGGTCGCAGCGTCACGTCACGTGATCTCCTGCCGCTTCCTCATTGGTCACGGCGGCCAGCGCATAGCCAATCATCTCTTCCTCATCCGGGAATTTCGGTGTCGCGGTCTCTCAGTGATCCTGGGCGGGAAAATTTCTCTCAAGTCGGGCTGTGATCCGCCATCTTTGTCCATATGTCTAGGTTCTGTCTCCCACCACCATATCTTAAAAGAAAAATAATTTCAAATTGAAACTTTTTGTCTCTCTCCAAGTGTAATAAAAAAAATTATACTTCTAGCTTTATACAGAGGGAGTATGACTCTTGACATTCTCTAGGAAGGGGCGTGCCAGGCGAAGGTAAGTGTAACTGTGTGTGTGTGTGTGTGTGTGTGTGTGTTGTGTGTGTGGTGTGTGTGTGTGTGTGTGTGTGTGTGTGTGTGTGTGTGTGTGTGTGTTGTGGTGTGTGGTGTGTGGTGTGTGTGTGGTGTGTGTGTGTGTTGTGTGTGTGTGTGGTGTGTGTGCGTGTGTGTGTGTGTGTTGTGTGTGTGTGTGTGTCTGGGTGTCTTTGTTCCCATGCCTGTAACGTATGCCTGTTTTTTGCGTGTATATAAATAAATTTCAACTTTCCAATCTAAGGACTTTCTCTATCTCTCTCTCTCTCTCTCTCTCTCTCTCCTCTCTCTCTCTCTCTCTCCTCTCTCTCTCTCTCATTAGGAACGCTGAAATTATTCCTATGAAATATCTAAGCTAAGAGCTGCTACCATATATTTCAACTCACTGAAATCTAACCTTGTTCTCTTCTTCTCTCGTCTCTTGAATTACGCAGTTCTTTTCCCCTTTCCTTCACTCGTATATTATTTCTTCTTTCTTCTATTTATCTATTTCGTTGCATACATATTGTCCACTTCTCTCCCATACGTGTCCGTGAGAGAGAGAGAGAGAGAGAGAGAGAGAGAGAAGAGAGAGAGAGAGAGAGAGAGAGAGAGAGAGAGTAGAGAGAGAGGAGAGAGAGAGAGAGATGAGAGGAGAGAGAGAGAGAGAGAGAGAGAGAGAGGAGAGAGAGAGAGAGAGAGAGAGCGAGACGGGACGACTAATAAGAGCGCTATTAACTCTTTTCAACCTCCTCAAAGATGTTTAATCTTAGTTTTATATCTTGTTTGTCTTCCTCTTAAGAGTTACAAGAAAATGTGCGTGACCAGGTTGTTTTATAGTTCAGTTTAGTTTGTAGGAGCCTGACTAGCCTGATTACACGTGCGTGCGTGTGTGAGTGCGTGATTGCGTGCGTTCGGGCGTCGGTGAGTGCGTGTTTTGCATGTATGCAGCTCGCTAAATTTTATTTTTTTGTTCATTGTTATGTTATGATTGCGTTTTTTTTATGATTTTGGGTGGTATAATATCTAAACAGGTTATATCCGTTTTGTTTAGTGCTCGCGAGTATATTCGACCAGGTTCGAATCGTGGGCGGGGACTATACAGGTCAGCGATCATTCACTGTTTCCCCCCTATTCACCCAGCAGTAATAAAGGGCATAGTGTTATAAACCTATGGTCGGGTCGTGTTCCAGGGATGAGCTTTACGAAGGGCAAACTCCAAACCTACTAACAAGGGGTCATAAGTCGTCAACCCCTGTGTTAAATAAATGGCATAACCTCACAGAAATAGCCTAATAGAATAGAAAAGGGGGTAGAAATAGCCTAAGCTACTCTATCCCTTTGAGATGTATTTCTTCCTTGTGTCAATAAACATACTTAAACTTTAACTTGAACCTCACACTAAAGAATAGTAACAGTATTCATAAGATTCTCCTGACTTTAAATATTCGTAAAGATGACTAAAATATAACCTACACACACTTTTATTTATATAAAATTGCTTGAACAATTAAAATTAAAAACTTCTCCCTAGAGAGAGGAGTGCTTCCTAAATTGCGCCTCAATAATTTGTTTATAATTAGTCTGTAGTTGTACTATGTTTGGGTGAGTCTCTGGGGGCATAGCAGTTTAGGTCTGTAATGAGGAGGAAGGAGGGGGATCAATCTCGTTACTATCCCTCATTAATGAGGCCATTTCTAACTATTATCCATTAATGACTTCTTTGGCTACAATGCAAACTAATGAGATTTCTCTGGTTACTATTATCCGTTATTGAGATTATTCTATGTCTGTTGCAGTCATTCGTTGTTTTCGGTTTTGATGTGTTTACCAATTAGCAGGATATGTGAGGTGTATATGAGAAGGCTGGAGTGAGAGATTGATTGATGATGCGAGACAGGGCGAGGAAGGAGAAATAAGAGAAATAAAGAGAGACATTAGAAAGTGAGAAAGAGAGAGAGAGAGAGAGAGAGAGAGAGAGAGAGAGAGAGAGAGAGAGAGAGAGAGAGAGAGAGAGAGAGATAGGGGAGATAAAGAGATATTCATCGAGGACAAGTGAGGCGAGAAATTCGGAAAGAGGAAAAGACAGGGAGAATGCGTTAGGGATGAATGCAGTTCAAAGGAGATAATTACTGCATGGTTCTTCGATGGAGTAGGTACGACTCCCCTTCTTGGCGTTGTCTTGGGTATATTGATAGACCACGGGAACACACACACAAACACACACACACACACACACACACACACACACACACACACACACAAACACACACACACACACACACACACACACACACACATCCACCGTCTAACACAAAGACTGAACAAACCCTACCTTAGAAGACGACTATCATTTCAAAATACCTCACACAGACTGGAACAAAGAGCTCTTACACGAAAATATACCCAAAATATAAAAATTCTCTTATTTCTCCGATTTACGTAATTGACATACTGTCATATGTAGATCAGGTAAATATTACCTGAAATATTCTCCAATTTACCATCAATAGTCACCCAGTCTTCTCAACCAATAGCACGCGTTTGTCACATTATGGAAACTATAGTTACTAATACAACTACAAGGAAAAGTAATGGCTCTCAATTTTCAACATTTTCTATCCATAGGACTCGATTGGTTAGGTGGGTTGTTTGGGTTCGTATGTTTCTGGTTAGGTTAGGTAAGATTAGATGACCAAACCAGACGCCAGAAGATGAATAGACGACGTCGTTTCGGTCTATCGTGGACCGAAACGACGGTCCACGTCGTTTATTATCAAGTCGATTGTGATGGGAGCGAGTTTGTTCTTGTTGTTTTAGGTTTAGCTACTCAGAAAAAAATGTCCATGTAGCACGGGCTATAGAGAGCCCGTAACGAGGGAAGGAGGCACGGGGCATCATGTAAGGGAAGAGTGAGGTGAGGAGCAGGTAGGAGGAGGTAATTCCTAGAAGGTAAGATCAAGAAAGAAGGTAAGAACAAGAAGCAAGATTCGGATGGGATGAGTGTAATAATGGAATGAAGGGGGAATGGGAACGTAAGAATAAGAGGAGAGAGAAAAAGGGTGGGTAGGCTTATGTCAGATCACGTTTGGTAGAAAGGGTAGAGCATTTGAGTACTGTGAAAGGGAAGAGTCAATAGCAACCTAGCTAGGACTGAGGTTCATGTTGGGTAGGTTGTGTATCACAGCAGAGTCGACCAGACGGCGTCTGTGAAGAGTACAGAGGCAGGAAAGATTATTTTACAAGAAGACCAATCAA